>NW_028318523.1:4040000-4200500 GCF_062004578.1 Staurois parvus
TTTATTTTCATGATTGACAATGTGTTCACCATGATTCCAATGTCTACCTTTTCATGATCTAATTGATCTTAATAAAATATTTGCATCCACTACTAATAGTGAATATTTACTCTGCATAGGATTCGCAATATACTGTCTTTTTTGGCAGGTCTGCTCTTGTCAGCTGCTAATATCTTATAAACTCAATATTGAACCCTACAGACTAAGACTGCGATGCCATTGTAAAGGCAGGCGTCCCAATACTTTTGGTGTGTGTGTGTGTGTGTCCCCCTTGTTTATTTAGGGTAATTTATTTACTTTATCTGTTTAATGTATTTACTTTATTTCATTTATTTACATAATTTACTTTACTTAAAATGAAAGAAAAGCCTAGCTATAACTGTTCTTAGAAACGTTCCCTCCCTCTCCTTCCTATCCTGCCTAACCTGTATAAAAAAGGTAGCACTGGCTTTCCTGTATCAGTGAGCAGCTACTGCAGGGGAGAGGAGGGAGCACTGGCAACAGCTGGGCCATGGGATATTTAGGTGATGTCACAGCTCCAGGTATTCACAGTTGTTGAGCTCCCCCTTACGCTGAGCTGCAGGATCAAGTGATCAGGGTGGAGCAGATTGAACATTTGTAAGTACACAGATCTTTTTCATACAGGATAGGAAGAAGGAGGGGAACATATTAAGAATAGATTTATTTAGGCTTTTCTTTCATGTTAATTTATTTATTTTTATTCATTTGCTCAATATTTGTGTGCATTTTGGGCAGAGTGGTGGCTTGGTGGTTGGTGCTTCTGTCTTGCTGCACTGGGGTCCTCGATTTGGGTCCTGGTCAGGACACTAGCTGCATTCTCTTTGTTATTGGATGGGTTTCCTTCAGATACTCCGGTCCCCTCCCACACTCCAAAGACATGTTCGGAGTTAATTGGCTCGTATCGAAAATTGGTTGTAGTATGATATTCTACTGATTGCACCCAAAATTACCTCACCATCTGCCCCAACAGCAGATAAAAGCACTTTGAGTCCCAAGGGACAAAAGCTATTTAGGAATATAAAGTTAGAAAGACTGTTGCTTTATTTTATTTTTCAAAGTTCTTGGCATTTACATTTTTTTCCTTTTTCGTATACATACTATTGGTCGTTGTTTGTCTACTGGAGGTTTTTCAATGTCTGTTTTTTTCCTTTCTTTGAAAAATACATAAAATATTGAGGTCTAAGGAGGGGCCATTTTTGGCAGAAGAACCAAACTGTCAATGACAGCTACAGCTCTCCATTTACAATCTGGAGCCAGTGGGAGAAATCATCAAGTGTAACTGCTGGGCAGCCAGTCACAGTAGTCCTGTGATCAGGAACTCTGTCTCCCATCATTCAAAACCCCTTAAAGGGTCCAGTGGGAGATGATGGATATCTAAAGCCAAAAGAGAGAGAGAGTAGAGAAGGGTTACCAACATGTCAGGTTATTAAATGCTGTCTCTCGCCACATTGGGGAGATTCTCCACCACTGTTTGTTCCAGAGACCATCATCACCAGGGCTGAAAGGGACTGAAAATCCAAAAATGTAAGTTTTCATTGGAAGAGTACTAAAGGGGAAGTGTTTTAATGGGGACACTTGTGATGACAACTGGCTAGGGGATTTCTTGCATTTTGGAGAAATTTTCTTGCACTTCTTGTGTCTTCGAAAAAGGAAGTGAAGGTCAATCTCCTCAATGGTAAACAGAAAAAAAACTGAGAGGTGTTTTAACTCTTTCCTACTATATGCAAAACAAAAAGTTTCGCCTTTAGAAATACTTCAAACGTTGTTATGAGGGTGTAGGTAATGGTACATAAAGTCCTATATTTGTTGATATATATGGTATATTCTTTTTATCCTTTATAAGGTTACCAGTTAGACCTCTGGAAACTGATATGGGACTGTGAAGTTGTTACTGTACTGACAGGAATCCTGACGAGTCTTCAAGGATTTCCAAGACTCCTAGGACCTCTATGACTTCCAGGACTTTCAGATATTCCTGAAATAATGCTGGTCGTGTTCTTTGACCAGAACAGTATTTAGGCACCAGACTTTGAAGTGTCTGGTGCTGTGCCTTTTTTGCCAGCTACCCCAGAGCCAAAATGCTATAATACTTGTCTTTTGGTTGACTGGATTGACTTGACTACCTTCTCACCTGCCCTCACCCCTTCCTGGGCCTTTCTACTTTCTTGCCTGCCACCTTCTTTGAGCCTTGCCTGCTCTCTTGCCTGCCTCCTGCCTTGATCTGACTACTCTCTTTCCTGTCATCTGCCTTGACCTATGTCTGGACTTGACTACTACCTTGCCTGCTGCCTGCCAAGACCTCTGCCTGTTTTGTCAGCAGCTCTCTGAACAGTCTCCACTCCAACCACCTCCCTTGATGGGGTGATCCTGAGGACCGTGACCTGGTGTCACTTTTCAGCAAGCAAAACCAGGACCAATAGGGTTCCCAGCCCATTTTTGCCATAAGAAGCTCTGGGGAAGACCAACTGTTACTTTGATTCCACACTGTGGGTGAGTCTGCATTCTCTGCCATGGGGCGCCATAACAGTAGATGTTATCTGAGCTTGAAATACTTTTTTTTTTTTTTTTTTTTTTTTTCTAAAATAATTTTTTTCTAAGATTTGCCTTGATTTCTGTCTGGACTTGACTTCTCCCTCGCCTGCCACCTGGCAAGACCTCTGCCTGCCCATTCTCTTGTTTGCAGCTCTGGGAACAGTCTCTACTCCAGCCACCTCCCTTGGTGAGGTGATCTTGAGGGCCACAACCTGGTGCCAGTTAGCAGCAAGGAAAACCAAGAGCACTAGGGTTCCCAGCCCATCTTTACCATCAGACGCTCTGGTGAAGACCAACTGCCAATTAGGCTCCTTGCCTCCAGAAAGCCTACATCACCTGCTAGGGGACACCATAACAGTAGATGTTACCTGTGATTGGATTATAACATATATCTTCTAACTAAAATAATTTTATATGATTTACTAATGGCAAATAGGCTGTTCACTTTTTCTTTAAGCTTAGTGAATGTGGTGAAAATTCACCTTTTCAAAAAATACTCAATCATGTGACATGCATGGAAAATAACAGTATTTTTACTTGTACATGATTGGATTGTGGAAGTCAGCAAAGCTTTACTTCATTCATTAAGCTAAGAGAAAATTCCCTTGCAAAGTGAACATCCTTTTTGCCTTTAGTAAACCACTTCATGGAGTATTTAGGGTATCTACCACTAAATGTTTTTTTACGGAAGTCTTTGGCCCTTGTTGTCCTGTATTCCTCTGATTTCACTGCAGTTTTTCAGAAAGAGGAAGCAGTCATGGCTTTGACTGTACAACAACTGTGGAACCATCCATTCTGTTCTCTCTCATTTTCTTCTTTTATTGTGACCATAGAGTTTACATATTTTACCTTGAGCTCTTCAGTTTTGGTTGCCCTCATGCCACAACTACCCTGCTCTCCTCTAAGCCAGGTTAGCAACCTTCAATGACCCCCCCCCCCCCCCCCAATCAGCAACCATTTCCACACCCAGCACATTATGTAAGTTGTATGCAGGAAGACAGCCGCATAAAGTCACTTGGAGGACAAAAACATTGAGACAATGGTCCTTCTATGTCACGTCAAGGACAGAGGGGGCAGGCACTTTGGCATTATCTTAGTTCATAGTCACGATAATTTCCTGCATTTGACTTGTCTTGTCAAATGATAATAAGAGATGCAAACAAATTATGCATTGTTCATGACGTTTGTTAATGGCTCTGTTTTTTATGTTGGTAAATGTATCTTTCATCTCAGACTGCATTGTAGGTTTGTACATTATGCTTAAAGATAATCTGTCACATAAAAAACATTGACTGACATGCAACAGTCTAATAATAGGATATAATGGTGTTTTTTTTTCTTTACATTTTTTTGTCTCTTTGCTGTACACACAGGGGGTTGGTAGTATGATCTGTTCCCCTAACAACCTATTGCTAACACATAGCAGCTACAGTCATAGTAGTTGTCTTTTATGGCCGACTGGATGGCAAACTAGTTTGCCAGCCATAGAAAAAGTTTACCCTAATCGTTTTTTCTTAGTTTTCATCCATGGTCTCTTTGACTGCTTTGGGTCATGAGCAAAAACATTGCCATTGACATTTGGCCTCCCATGTATTATATGCATATGGTGCATTGCAACAAATGCCATATGGCCCTCATGAATCTGAGAAACAGAAGTGTGTATGTCCCTGGCATGTGACTACCAGCAAGTATTCCACATGCTCCTCCAATCCTTTTCCAAATGGGCAATGTGGTATGCAACCCTTGGAAGACCATCAAGTTGTTGGGAAGAACATAAGCCTCTTGCTTCTATCATATAATTTAGTGGTGCATCCAGCAATGGAAACTACCCGTGACATGGCCAGAAGTTTCATCTACATACCTTAGTAGATATCACATGGCTAAAAATGCTCTCCTGGCCTTTCTAAAAGAGAACAGTCATGGCTTTTCCTAGGTCTGCCTCCTTCATGAATAGGAATCCTGACCAAGAAATGCTTAGCTGGTTCTATCGGCAAAATAGAAAGGTCAAATGACAACTGATTCATACCACAACTGCAAAGGAAGAGTCTGTGCTATCTTTTGTAAAACAAGATTTACTGCCTTATTCAGCCAAGGTAGACCAGTACAAGATGGATTGTGATTGGTTGCTACTGCATTTGAAGGGAAAGTATCACATGGTCTCTAGTGGTGGACTGGCTTAGTGGTTAGAAAATATACCTTCTAGCACATGGTTCAAACTTCAGCCAGGATGCTATCTGCATTGGGTTTGTAGCACTGGAGTTCTTGGTTCAAATCTGGGCCAGGACTCTGTCTGCATGGAGTTTTCTTGTTTTCCCATTGAACGCGTGGGTCTCATTCCAAAATATAATTGACTCTTGTCCAAATTGGCCCTTGTATATGTACATAAATTAGCTATGCACAGGGGCGGACTGACCATTTGGAAACTCGGACACTGCCCGAGGGCCCGGGGTTAGTAGGGGGCCCCATGAGATGCCCCTGGTACCTTTTTCATAGGCTTTTTTTGCGTTTGGGCAAGTACACAGGGGCCCTATGATCCCCTATTGCCAGGGGGCCCCATGAGTTGTTCAGTCCGCCCCTGGCTATGCATATGTGTTATCGCATTCTACATGTCATTCTCAAGCCTGAGTTATTGGAAGGATTGAGGAAAAACCTGGCGACCTACATCACAAAAAACTGCCAAGAAAAAATTCTATTGAAAATGGCTTTCAAGCATATTAGACATGGTGCCCAAGTGCTGGCCATAGGAATTCCCAAGAGTCTGATATAACTGTACGTTTATATACATATGAACATATGATATTGTCAGGGGGCCCAGATTTGAGCTATTGTTACGTTTGAAATAATGTTTCTTTTATATTTTTCATATGTTTGATTTTCCATATTTTTCTTATTGATTTAATTTGAGGATTTTAGATTAGCCACCAGATGCAGGATACATTACCCACTATAATGGCCTTGCCTTGAAGGTCATTGCAGTTGGTAATGTATCCTGCATCTGGTGGCTAATCTACAATGAATTTGACCTGGTATCAGTATAAGGAGCCAATCAGGTATGCTGCAATGAAAGTAGCATACTGATAGGAGGATAGGGCAGAGAGATAAACTCGTCAGTTTGCTGCTTCTCCATTCACTGTCTAGTCTCAGATTGAAGGTGGGAAGGGGACTTGTGTGAAAGTAGAACTGTAGCAGAGAAAGATCAGGTCTCCTTCACCATTATACAGGGCTTTCCTGTGTGGCAGAGCTGTATAAATCTCAGGACTTGATGGGCAGAAATACAATTCCTTTTGCAGGTAAAATCATTCCCATGCATACACAGGGGGTTGGACAAAATTATGGAAAAACCAGGTAAAAGAACTACCTAATATGGTGTTGGACCACCTTTTGGCATCCAAGTTGGCCTGAATTCTCCTGGGAATTGACCAATATAAATCTTGGATAGTGGCTAATGGAACCTCATACCACTCTTCATACAAAAATATATATCATCTGCAAATTTAGCAGATTGCCTGTAATTCAGCTTTAATGTAATAAAAAACAAATTTCCAAAAAAAAAACTATTTCTGCCTTTGTTGATGTGTTTTTTGACACTGCACTAGCAGGATTCCTAAGTATACAGCAAGTCAGTAGTGCAAGAAAATGCTCCAATGTTCCCAAGAGCCGTCCCGCTCCACACTGGTGAGCTCTCTTGTTCTGATGCATGGTAAGGAGATTGTTTTGTGGTCACAGAGCTGTTCATTGTAGACAATGGAGAAGAGTGTTTACTGACTGGGCAGAAGACAATTAGTAATTCATTGAGAAAGATGTGTCACCAAAATGTCAAAGAAAAGCTTACATGACATCTGTTTTAATGGCTCCTTGCTAATAAACTCCTCTCCAATGGTGCCTTTGTGGAGATGTCAAAGATTATTTACAGACTGAGTCAATTTTCAAATAGGTTCCAGCTCACTAAGCCGAGCTTCCATAGGTGCTGGAGGAGTCACAGGAGGGAAAGTGGAGCCTTAACGAGACCCTCCACCAAATACTATAGAATCATGGGAAAGATGAGATGTGATTTACTAAAATCTACACCAACTCACAGAAAGTCTCCTGGTTTACAGGAAATCTGCCAAACTGGGACAGATCTCCAACACCAATATAAAAAAGTATTCTTTTATTTTTTATTATTATTATCATTATTATTACTTGAATTTTATCATCATCGTTATTATGTATTTTATCTGTTTTCAACTCTCCTTTCCCCTCTCTCTCTCTTTCTTTGTCTCTCTCTTTCTTTGCCCCCCCTCTCTCTTTCGCTCTCTCTTTCTTTCTTTCGCTCTTTCTTTCTCTTTCTTTCTCTCGCTCTCTCTTTCGCTCTCTCCCCTCCCTCTCTCTCTCTCTCTCCTCCTCTCTCTCTCTCCCCCTCTCTCTCTCCCCCCCCCTCTCTCTCTCTCTCCCCCCCCCCTCTCTCTCTCCCCCCCTCTCTCTCTCCCCCCCCCCCTCTCTCTCTCCCCCCCCTCTCTCTCTCCCCCCCCCTCTCCCTCGTTCTCTCTCCCTCGTTCTCTCTCCCTCGTTCTCTCTCCCTCTCATTGTCCCCTAAATTATTTCTGCTTAGGCATGATTTACTAATTTTGGGTGTTTTTTTCCTTCCTTCCTTGCAGTTCCAGAGATAGGTCTTTTGTACAAGGCCATAAAATCAGGTGTATAGGTGTACAGGGTAAAATAATCTGTTGTTATGGAGCCCAGGGACCATGGCTGCAGCATATTTAATTCTATAAAACAAGATTACAGAAAATGCTACGTGGGCGGCAGGTGCATATCATAAAATCAGTGGGCCCGTGTGCAAGATCAAAAGTGGACCCTAGATATCAAGAAAAATAGAAATGCAGCACGCTAAGCAAGCCACTGCAAAAAGGTGGGCATGGTTTAAATTGTGCTAAACATTGGGTGTGGTTAAATAAAGTCTGAGATGACTTACATAGTGCAGAATGTGATTGTTAAATAGGGAATGTACAGTGTGGAAAGTTTGGTGGTGGGTAGTATGTGCAGGAGAGGAGTGTGGAGTATATGGCAGCGGATAGTATGTACAGGAGAGGAGTGTGAAGTGTATGGCAGCAGGTAGTATGTGCCCTTAGAATACCCCCCATCCACAGCTCACCCCTCTGCACCTAGAATACCCTCCATCAACAGCTCACCCTTCTGCACCTAGAATACTCTTCCATCCACAGCTCTCACCCCTATGCACCTAAAATATTCCCCCCCATCCACAGCTCTCACCCCTCTGCACCTAGAACAGGGGTGGGCAAACTTTTTGACTTGAGGGCCGCAATGGGTTCATATATTGGACCCGGGGGCCGGACCAAGAGCAGATGAATGATGTGTATGTGTCATCCATAGTAAGTATAGTAATATTCCCCCATAGTAAGCATAGTAATTAATCCCCCATATAGTAATTCATCCCCCATATAGTAATTCATCCCCCATATAGTAATTCATCCCCCATATAGTAATTCATCCCCCATATAGTAATTCATCCCCCATAGTAATTCATCCCCCATATAGTAATTCATCCCCCCTATAGTAATTAATTCCCCATATTAATTCATCCCTCATATAGTATTTCATCCCCCATAGTACTATTCCCCCCCAAGTAGTAAGCCAAGTCCCCCCTGTGTCAATTTTCTTACCTTTGCTCCGCGCGTTCCTCTCGCCGTGTTCCCGCGCCGTTCCGGTCTTCAGGGCGGACTGTGAGAGGAGCCTAGCTCCCCTCATGTTCGTCACGCTGCCCCGCCTACACACATCCTGACAGCCAATGTATCACGCTCCGCGGGCCGGATTAAAAGGTCCGCCGGGCCGTATACGGCCCGCGGGCCGTAGTTTGCCCATTGCTAACCTAGAATATCCCCCTCCACAGTTCTGACCACTCAGCCCATCTGCTCCTCTAACTTCTCTGCACATAGAATCCTCCCTCCCCTCCCTCATCCACTCCTCTCACCCCTCTGCACCCAGCAGATTCCTTCCTGTCTATCCTGCACCCAGCATTCCCCATTCACAGCTCTCACCTTCAGTGTTGGATGTTCCAAAACCCCTCTCCTCCTTCCAGAAGCCGACACATCTCTACTTGCAGCTACCAGTGCCAACTTCTTTTTTTTTCTTTCAGATACACAGAAGCAGACTCCCTGCATTGCCTTGGTACCGCAGCAGCCAGCTGTGCACACGGGGAGATTGGGGCGCACAGATTTCAGCAGAACAGTGAGAGAGATGGATGTGGACACTGCGGATGGAGGGGGAAATGACAGAATAATGCCCTGTGCCTGTGTTTCTCCCTGCAGCTAAAAGCCAGCAGGAGGGAGAGGAAGAGGCTTTCAACTGCTACAGGGAGAGACACAGACACTGGGCATCATTCTGGTGGTTCCACTGCTGTCTGGGTTTCCCCTGTGTGTAGGGCCAGATTTACATCTCAGGAGCCTATAGGCAGAAACTTCTGCCTAAGTGCTTAACCCCCCCTCTCAAAAACAAAATAAAAAGACAGTAAGACTGAATTTTGTTCTTGATAAAATATTTTTATATAAATATTTTTATATGTGTAAAGGGGATTGCTGCGGACTTTGATGTAAAGGGGAACACTACGGACCTTGATGTAAAGGGGAACACTGCGGACTGTGATGTAAAGGGTAAATCTGATGCAAAGGGATCTCTAGTCACCAGAGCCCCCCCCCCCCCTTACACAAGAGTCCCCAGAGTTCCCCTTACATCAGAATCCTCTGAGTTCTCTTTTACATCAGAATCTGCAGGGTTCCCTCTTACAGTACAAGAGGGACCTCTGTGGACCCTGATGTAAAGGGGAACTCTGATGTAAAGGGGACACTGCAGACCCTGCATGTAAAGGGGAACTCTGATGTAAGGTGGTCTCTGGTCACCAAAGCCCCCACATCAAAGTCATCAGAGTTCCCCTTTATATCAGGGTCGACAGAGCTCCCCTTGCACTGTGGTACTAGTGTGGAAGGGGCCTAATTCATCATAGGCAACAACCAGGAGATTGCATTGGGGCAAGGCACAGACACTTTGCTGTGTATCCCTTTTACTGACTACCTTTTCTGAGAATTTTCTGCAGACTAGATGAATGGAGGAAGCATGGAGGATCCCTCCCTCAGTGTACTCCTGTGCCTGTGTGTTCACTTCACACTAACAGCTGCCTCTGCGCTCATGATGTGATGTCTGCCATATTACACGACCTCTGTTGCAGCTGGTAGTAGCTCTTCTTGCTAAGCCACCTGAGATGCTGGACAGGGCTTTGCCTGATTTTTTGGACAAATGTATGTTCTGTTTCTGGTGAACTCCCATGAACTATGAACTTCCTATTTAAGCCATGTCTCTGCATTTGCTGTTTGCCAGATTATTGTGCTGTCTCCAGCCCAGAACTTGCTCCTTTGTGTACCTGCTGCTGTCCTTATCTTCATTACCATATGTTATCGACCTTTGCCTTCTTCCGCTTGATCCCAAACTGCAACCACTTGTTACTGACCAATGACTTGTTTACTGACTACATTTCTGCTTGATCCCTACCTTCTCTATCTGCTTCTGGATCCTCCCACATGGAAGAAAAATATATATATACCCATAAAGGCTGTGAAAGCAATTATTTCTCCTCTCTGGCTGCATTCTTGCAGCCATTGAGAGATACTGTGTGAGCTGTGATTGGTCACAGCTTGTCACTTGGCACAAGGCTGTTGTGAATAGCCTTGTACCATGTGACCTCTGTGATCATTCACAGATTTCACACATAGTAAACAATGATGTCAGAAGTGACATCTTGCTTACACCTATTCATGTGATCACTGGTTGGCCAATCAGTGATCACATGATTGGGGCCTCACACAGAGGTCCCATACAGCGATCGGTGTTCCGTTGTGTCCGCTGTGTCCCAGGGAGCGCGCACGGTCCAAAATGGTGGGCGTCGTTTATGAACGGCAACCTGCCCCTGCACTGACACCGTCCGGCCGTTTATATACAGTGGCCAGACAGAAAGTGGTTAAACGCAAAATAGCGTGTCTTTGGCAGGGGTGGACTGACAACTCATGGGGACCTTGGGCAATAGGGGATCATGGGGCCCCTGTGTCCTTGCCCAAACTCAAAAAAGCCTATGAAAAAGGTACCAGGGGCATCTTATGGGGCCCCCTACTGACCCCGGGCCCTCGGGCAGTGCCCGAGTTTCCAAATGGTCAGTCCGCCCTTGGTCTTTGGTTCAATAGACTTCAATGCAGATGCTGCAGAAAAGCATGTAGTGCATTTTTTAATGCATTTTTGACGCTTGTGTGACGCATTTTGCACTTATTAATCTGCCCAAAAACAAATTGGCCAAAAAGAGCATAAAAACACATTAAAAAGTGTGAAAAACATGTCAAAAACGCGTGTGCAAAAGCACAAAACGCACTGCAGAAAAGGATCAAATGCAAACTGCATAGGTGTGAACCAGGTTTTAGAGTTTACATCTAATATAAAGTGACATCTTTATATTACCAGCCAACTTAGCATGGGCGCTGAACTCATACATATTACAAAAGCATAGAGCAGGGGTGGGCAACTGTGGCCCTCCAGCTGTTGGTGAACTACAAGTCCCATCATGCCTCTGCCTTTGGGAGTCATGCTTGTAACTGTCAGTTTTGCAATGCCTCATGGGACTTGTAGTTCTACAACAGCTGGAGGACCACAGTTGCCCACCCCTGGCATAGGGGCATTGGTAATGAGCTTGGATTTTTGGGGATGAAAAGATATTTATTTATTAATTTATTACAATTGATACAGTGCTTTACATATATATTGTACATTCACATCAGTCCCTAGCCCTCAAGGGGCGTACAATCTAAGGTCCCTAACTCACATTCATACATACACATACTAGGGCCAATTTAGACAGGAGCCAATTCACCTACCAGCATGTCTTTGGAGTGTTGGTAATATTTATATTTATTAATTTATATATTTAAAAAATGATATACCAAATAGTGTATTCTACAAAGTATAGAAATTGCAACAGCTAATGTGAGCAGCATATTTAAGGCTATTTCCAATGACTTGTGCCACTGACACTTGAAACCATCTTGCGTTCTGCCTCTAGGCTCCCTCTGCAATCTTCACCCACTGTGCCCTTTGTCTAAAGAGCGTTTAGCCTGGCCTCTCAGCCCTGGCCCACATTGCCCTGCAGCATTCTTGACTAAACAGTCTCTGCCTGAAGCTTAAACCAACTTGACCTGTCCTCTAATCCCCGCCAATCCCATTGTAAAGGTAAAGCCTAATCAGAGACCACGCTGCATCTTGTGTTCATAGACCGGAGAGGGAACCTAGACTTTCCGGCTCAAGTGGCAAAAATTAAAACAAATATTTTCCAGAAAAGAAAAACCAGATAACGTCTTTGTTCAGGTCAAGGACGATGGATGAACATCCTCCATGATTGGCGACAATGTAACATTTCTGCTGAAATCACAAAATGAAATAATGTATAGGACGCAGACAGGACGTATTTGAATGTGCTTGAAGATTACTAATTATTAAAGCGACTGTTGATCAATTATTAAAGTTATTATTTTATCATTATTCAGTGATTTTAGAATTAATAAAATGATTTATTTAGTTATATTTTATAGTAATAAATATGATTCAAAATTTAATAAATGATTACTTTAAGTGAATTTTATAATTATTAAATTATCTGTTGTATTTTAAAATCAGTTCAAATATTACTATCATTATATTTTACATTTATTCAAGTTTTTATTACTTAAGGCAATTTTCTTTTTTTTTTTCTTTTTTCTTTTGCTGCTGCACTTGTTAACACTTATAAAACTTGCCTTTGGAAATTTTTCCAATCTGAAAATCACAAACCTATTTGGTATCTTATCAGAATCCATTTAACCACTTAAGCTCTAGAAGATTTTACCCCCTTCATGACCAGAGCATTTTTTGCTATTCAGCACTTTGCTAGTTTAACTGGTAATTGTGTGTTCATGCATAATAATTTTTTTCACACAAACAGAGCTTTCTTTTGGTGGTGCTTGATCACCACTGGATTTTATATTTTTTATTATATAAACAAAAAAAGACACATTTTTTAAAATAAAAAATATTTGTTACTTTCTGCTATAAAACATGTCCAATAAATAAATAAAATCAAATTTCTTCACAAATGTAGGTCAAAATGTATTGCTACATATCTTTGGTAAACAAAAATTCCAATAAGTCTATATTGATTGGTTTGTGTGAAGGTTACAGAGTCCACAAATGATAGTGTGTGTATATATACAGTATATATATTCATACCAGAATTTTTATTTATTTTTTATACTAGTGACCTATAGTGGGACTACGGTAGTGTGACAGGCAATCTGACACCAACTGACACTTGGTGGGAACTGACACTGACATTCCCAGCACCACTAATACAATGATCAGTGCTAATACTATACACTGTCACTGTACTAATGACAGTGGTGTATTTAGGTTTTATGCTTCCCTAGGCAACACAAAAATCATCTGCCCTCACGGGCACTGACCAACACAACCCCCCTTCCCCCTCCTACGGAGAGAGAATGACATTGACCAACACACATGCTCCCCCACCCATTCATCTTCACAACTCCGGACATCCCCAGGAGCGAGAGCCAGGCTCTACATACACCATCAAGCAGCCCGCAACCTCTCTCAGATCCCATCTGATTCCCACGGTGCACATGTCCCTTCTTTCATCCCTTCTTCTGGGGAGAGGTGCTGCCCCCCCTGAAAAATGCCGCCCTAGGCAAGTGCCTTGTTTGCCTTGTAGTAAATACGCCCCTGACTAATGACACTGGCTGGGAAGGGGTTAACATCTACGTGCAATCAAAGGGATAACTGTGTGCCTACCATGTGTAATGTGTGTAATATGTGCTGCTTTTACTAAGTGATGTCTTTGTTTTTTCTCCCTGCTTTGCAGGGGGGAAAAACATGCACATTGCTGCTCTCCATTGAGAGTCATGTGTTCTTAGTAAAAACAAGACTCTAAGCTGTCATTTGCTTAGCCGATCAGCAGGTCCCAGTCATAAATGATTGGCTGTGAACTGCTGATCGGCTTTGCTGTAATGAATGACAGCACAGCAGGGGCAGCAAACTTGCACGCGCCCCTACCAGAAAATGCTGGATCTTGTATATATACATTATCCAGCACAGCAGGACCGCTCTGCTTCAGTAAATCTGTGGTAGGTGGTCTGCAAGCTGTTAAGCACAGTTAAAAATTCCTGAGCCCTGATGAAGGGGGAGTCTGTTTGTACTTTTGTACAACCAGCCTGTCCATAAATATCCAAAAATTTTCCAGTCCCTGCTTAACCAGCCGAATTTTGATCCATGTATGGCCACCTTAAGTTGCTATCTGTATACTGGAACAGTCTGGGCATTGGGGCTCTTGAGGAGTATTACAAGATACATGACCACAAATGCAGCTCTAGGTGTCAGCTATACACTCTCCAGCCTCTTTATTAGGTACACCTGTTCACTTGCTTGGTAACACAAACTGCTGATCAACCAATCAAATGTCAGCAACTCAATACATTTAGGCATCTAGATGTGATGAAAATGACTTGCTGAAGTTCAAACCGAGCATCAAAAAGGGGAAGAAAGGAAATTTAAGTGACTTTGAACGTGGTATGGTTGTTGGTGCCAGATGGGCTGTTCTGAGTATTGAAAAAACTGCCGATCTACTGGGATTTTCATGCACAACCATCTCTAGGGTTTACAGAGAATGGTCCGAAAAAGAGAAAATATCCAGTAAGCGGCAGATGTGTGGATGAAAATGCCTTGTTGATGTCAGAGGTCAGTAACTCAAATAACTACTTGTTACAACCAAGGTATGCAGAATACCATCTCGGAATGCACCACATGTAGAACCTTGAAGAAGATGGGGTACAGCAACAGAAGCCCACACCAGGTGCCAATCCTGTCAGCTAAGAATAGGAACATTTGCACAGGCTCACCAAAATTGGACAATAGAAGATTGGAAAAATTCCTGGTCTGATGGGTCTCAATTTCAGTTGTGACATTCAGATGGTAGGGTCAGAATTTGGTGTAAACATCATGAAAACATGGATCCATCCTGCCTTGTATCAACAGTTCAGGCTGGTGATGGTGGTGTAATGGTGTGGAGGATATCTTCTTGGCACACTTTGGTCCCCTTAGTACCAATTTAACATTGTTAAACGCCACAGCCTACCTGAGTATTGTTGCTGACCATGTCCATCCCTTTATGACTACAGTGTACCCATCTTCTGATGGCTCCTTCCAGCAGGATAATGCACCATGTCACAAACCTCAAATCATCTCACACTGGTTTCTTGTACATGACAACATGACAATGAATTCACTGTACTCCAATGGCCTCCACAGTCATCAGATCTCAATCCAATATAGCACCTTTAGGATGTGGAGGAACTGAAGATTTGCATCATGGATGTGCAGCCGACAAATTTGCAGCAACTGGGTGATGTTATAATGTCAATATGGACCAAAATCTCTGAGGAACACCTTGTTGAATCTATGCCATCATTATTAGGGCAGTTCTGAAGGGTCCAACCCTGTATTAACCTCCCTAGCGGTATTCCCGAGTGTAGCTCGGGGTAAAATGTCAGTACCAAAAGCGGTAACCCTGAGCTACACTCGGGCTTACCATGCGGCGCTGCATAGGGAGTCCCTGCAGAGCTTACCTTGTCCTTCGCTCCCGCGATGTGTCCCCTGCAGCGTCCCCGGCCATCTCCTCCGGCCGATGCCGGCATCCGGCTTCTGTGTACCGGTCCCTGTGACGTCGGGACGTATGGGCGCCGCCGCCGGCGGGAAATTTGAAAATTTTAAAAAATTTAATTTTTTTCCAAACAAATTTTACATAGTAAAACATTGCGGTTTCAACCCATTTCACATACATTTTGTCCCGAGTGCTTTGTCCTGTGCCCTGCCTGCATTTTGTCTGTTTTTTCTGCCTAGAAACTGAGAAAAGTCCATGGCGTCCAAAAAGCGTCCCTTTAGGTCAAAAGTGGTTTTAAACCGGCTAGAGAACAGCGATAGTAAATCAGAACCACTTGCAGAATTGAGTGATAATGATTCGTGGGGGAAATTCCTCATCAGACACTGAAAACGATTTTGCGACTTTGCTCACCGATGTGCGAACTTGGCGCTCTATTTCAAATTTCAGTGTTTTTGGTTTGATTATATTATTGAATTAAATGTAATATTATTATATTATTTTTTATGATTATTTATTACATTATAATTTATGATTTCGTGGTTCAAATGTTATCATACCCGGGATGTTTACTAGACTCTTGTTCGGACAGATTTCAGTGAGTTATTCCTACAAATTACAGGCCTACAATAAAAAAACTACATATTTCCATGCAAAATGATGGTACCGCTTTCAGCACCAAAAATCTGAAATAATCATACCGCCAGGGAGGTTAATAAGGTGCAACTAATAAAGTGGCCAGTGACTGTACATTGTCTGTTTGCAGTACAGGTATTAAATGACCACAGGTGCACTTTAAGCATAAGGAGCTCACTTACTAAGGTCTTCATTTGCACTCCAGCTAGCAATTAAATGCCTAACTAAATGGAGAATTAAAATAATAATCTTCCTTTATCCTCATTAGATAACCACCACCTTAAAGCAGAAATAAACTTTATTCTACTTTATCCCTTGCCCTGGCTGCAAGCAGAATTCAGGAATTTTTTTGTTTTTTCTTTTCTATTTATTTTTACATTTTTTATTTTTAGCCCCTTACCCTGCCACCATTTGAGCCTAGGAAGTTTTAATGAACTTCTGGGCCCTCCCTATCGACCTTTTGGGAGCAGGTTGTATTTTCCACCATTCAAACGTGAATGGTCCTTCTGATAGGAACTGTTTGAAAAGGGGCCAGTAGGTTTCCACCCTGCACTATGATACACAGCAGTCATATTTGGACACTTCTTTATGGATTGAATGTCAACAGGGGCAACCCATGGAGGATCCATGGATGTGTCTACACTGGACACATCAACCTCACTGCAGCTCAGTATCGCTGCATCGATGTTGTATCATTAGGGCAGGGTTACTGAGCTGTTGGACTAAGTGCATTAATAAAACAACCTCATTTATTAAATATGCAAATTGGCAACTGTTGAGTAGAATGAACAGGCATGTCTATACATCCAAATGGGTTTCCTGTGTGGTTCTGGTGGTTTCCAGTGGCCGCAAATGTGGAGCAGTGACAGTGGAACAGCAGGAGGCAACTGACTGCCGTGGTAATCAGCGTGGAACCCAAGATGGCGTCAGACCGGAAGTGATGTGACCCCGTGGATGTGGGTGGTAATGCGTTTTGAAGCTTCCACTTCTAAAACTTAGTCTGGCACCCCTGTGTGTTTTCTTGTATACATTTGCAGAGCTTCTGATTCACTCTGAAGGGTGCTGTTGCTGATGTTACCGCATTACATGTTGGACTTTTGGACTTTTTATGAACTTTTTATCACAAGAGGACTTTTTGTTTCTTCAATGCCTAATCTATTATTTACTGAGCTGTTTCTAGGATACTTGCCCTGCCTGCACTATAACAACCAAAAATGTTTCACAGCCCAGACATCTCCACCCTAGCAACTAGAAAGGCTCAGCCACCAGTGTCCTAACTACCCATGACACATGATGGCTAGGATGATAGCAGCTGCGCCATAGTGTCATTGGTTGCTGTGTCAGTGGTGTAGGAGCCAAGAGGAAAGGCAGCAAAAAGGGCCACATAAGGTGATAAAAATGGGGTGGCATCAAACTGTCAATACCAGACACTCCATACCCACTGCAGCTAAATAATGTTGTTATGCATACACTGGGCAAGATTATTGAGCTGGTTGCTAGAACATTGGCAACATCTACACCATAATAACCAATGATTCTGTGCAGCTCAGCCACCAGCATCCTAGCAACAAATACCACACATCACCAGTGATGGCTGAAACACCAGGGCTGGGCCACAGTATCAATGGTTGCTTTGTCAGCAGCCTAAGAACCCAATAAGGAAGCTGCAAAAATGGCTACATGGGATGACAAAAAATCCAGAATGTTTATACCAGCCATTCTGCCCCCAATTCAGCTAAATATTGTTGCATTGTCTACACAGGGCATGGTTACTGAACTAGTTGCTAGGATGCTGGTGCTCCCTGCACTATAGCAACCAATAACACTGTGTGGCCTATAAGCCACAGTATAGCACAGGGGTGGGCAACTGCAGTCCTCCGATTGTTGCAGTTCCATCATGCCTCTGTCTCTGGGAGTCAGGCTTGTAACTATCAGCCTTGCAATGTCACATGGGACATGTAGTTCCCAGGGGCGGACTGACCATTTGGAAACTCAGGCACTGCCCGAGGGCCCAGGGTCAGTAGGGGGCCCCATGAGATGACCCTGGTACCTTTTTCATAAGTTTTTTTGAGTTTGGGCAAGGACACAGGGGCCCCATGATCCCCAATTGCCCGGGGACCCCATGAGTTGTCAGTCCGCCCCTGGTAGTTCCACAATGGCTGGAGGGCCGCAGTTTTCCACCTCTGGTATGGCAGGATCACCGGAAACATTCAAAAGCAAATATGATCTGATCTCTACCACACATCCACATTAATGTGGCAAAGGTAAACACAATCCACCAAACAAGAAGTGGAAGCAAAAACAGCCTCATAAGGTGCCAATTAACCTAGAAATGCTCCTTGAATAGTTTCGCCTGGTATGAGTGTCTACAGTCTGTGTTGCTGCACAGATATACATCTTAAGCATCTTTCCATTCATCGAGCAATGTGCTTTTATGAGATATCTATTTTACAAGCTTTGTTGTGCTCTAGGATGAATCACTCTGGTGATATGACAACATCTATACCAAGCCAGCACTTGTGGATAAGACAGTATGTTAAATCACAGATTTCGGCATGAGGAAGACAGTTTAGTTGGGCTGTTAGCCTTTAGCCGTCATTGAAGGATTTCATTCTGGAAAACCTTCTCTACGCAGTTCCAAGGATTACAAATACTGCTATGTCTCTTACATGTGGAAGTACGAGGGGCGTTCAAGTCAAACTGGGACTTTTAATTTTACAGATATAAAAAGGGATGCTAGCGTGACGGTACTACACACAGTAGTAAGTGGCAAGTGTGTCCAATTACTGATAGGCGGTGCACATGTCCCGGGGTCAGTCAACAGACCATTAATCAAGATGGCAGACAGCAATGTTAGTGCGTGCATGGAACAGCGTGTGGTGATGAAGTTTCTTGTGAATGAAGGCATAAATCCAGCGGATAACTTCAAGCACAGTACGGTGATGAGTCTCTCCGCCGCAGTAAGACATTTGAATGGTGTTAATAATGGTGTTACATTTCAAAGATGGCCATACGTCCGTCAGTGATGATCCCGGCTGTGGTGGTTCCCAGCCCACAGCAGTCATTCCTGTGAACAGTCAGCGAGTGGAACGCCTGATCCTGGATAATCCACACATTATCTGTCGTGAAATTGTTGAAGAGACAAGTCTTTCTGTGGGAACAGTGAACACAATGATGGCAAACTGAAGCAGGCTGTCCTAGGAGGGTTCAGGCATACTGACAAATCTTTCTATGCCAAAACTTTCCAGGCATTAGATAAACACTGGGATAAGTGTATAAATGCAGCAGGAGATAGTGTTGAAAAATAAATGCAGTTTCCACTCCTTGAAATTTGTTCTTTTAAACTCAAAAGTCCCAATTTGACTTGAGCACCCTAAAAGCTGATTTAGACCTTGAACTGTGTGGTGTAAAAATCTGGTAAGCAGCATTCTAACCTTTCGGTGGTTGGTGCACACTGCATGTATGAAGATTTTTTTTGCGGTGGACTTTACCAATTGATCTAAACACTGAACTTTTTTTTCTTTTTTTGCTTGACTTTCTCACTTTTGGATTATTTAGAACACTAATTGTTTCTGTTGACTGCGCATCACTATTGTTTGAATATATCATTGGGCAGAACTACCCCCTTACAGATAGCTAAAAAGATTGATGGTGTCAGTTGGAACTTATCTGAGAGGTAGAAATTCTCATTGCTCAAGGAACCCCTAGCAACCTCTGGAGGAACCCAAGGGTTTCATGGTACCCTTGTTGAGAGTTAGAGCCTTATTTGTGGAACAGTATACCAGCCTTTCTCAACCTCTCTACCCTGGAGGAACCCTTTAAATGATGTTTAGGTCTATGGAAACCCCATTAAAAATGATTATATCCACAGCTTATATGATCGGCAAGTTATAGAAAACATTAAATAAAGAATGAAGAATATGTCATACCTAAAGTACTTGAGATAATGGTAGAGGGGAACTGGACACAGATTTTCACAGGTTATCAAAATGCAAACCAAGTCATTATTTGAGCCCAATTGGCCTGTATTCGGCAGCTCCCCACAAAGACAGGGATCCTAGATTGTAAGCTCGAAAGAGCAGGGCCCTCGATCCCCTCATGTTTTGCATTGTATTGGTATTGTTCTGTCACATGTTCTGTCCCCCTTTGTAATGTACAGAGCTGAGCGAACTATTGGCGCTTTATAAATACTGTATAATAATAATAATAATCCTCACCAAAAAAAGACATTCCCCTCGAGTTGAAAAATCCAAGTGTAATATATACAAAAAATGAAAACTCATTGGGAGTCCAAAGTCTTTATTGTCCAACTGGTTACAACAAGCAGATGTTGCTAATTCTACTACAAATACCAGCATGGACTATAACCTCCTCCTGCAGATCGGTCTGCCCTGATGATTTAGGATTGTGTGGCCTCCGAAAATCATTGGCTGTATGTGATCTGCTTGTTGTAACCAGTTGGACAATAAATGCTTTGGTCTCCCATTGATTTTTCATTTAGCACTCTCTTTAACCCATTATACCTAGAGTACTTGACACCCAGAGCGGATAATTTTACGACATTCCACTACCATATGAAACAATAATAATATTATTACAAAATACATTTTAATACTTGCCAAAAAAAGAAACACAGACTGCAAATTGTAGTGTCCTCTTGTGGTGGCCATGCACACTTTGCTTTTGATACTTGATCAATGTGCGATTTGATCAAAACGATCAAATCAGAGACCTATCAAATAGACATAAATTTCCTTCTGATTACATCAGATTTAGATTGGATTGGATCAAACTGCATCAATGAGCCAAGGAGGAAAAAATTATGGATCATTTTTCATCTAAAAGCAGCACTGAGCTGATTCTGTCATAAATGTGTTCCTTTTTTAATCAATAGGATTATAAGGTTGCGTGAAATTGCTTTGTTGCTGTGGGCCATTGCACCCTCTAATTTTCATTATTTATTTATTTAGTTATTTATTTATTCATTTGCCTAAATGAATCAGTCAGCTAACATTTAACGCTTCAAACTAAAAATTCAAGCTACTGACTTTGAGTAAACCAGAAGATAGAACAACCCATAGACTTGTGATGGTCACCTGCCAATCCAGCCAATCATGATTGAATTGGGTGCTGATCATGAAGCATCTGTGACCTCTGAAGACCTCACTCAGCCTTTACTCAAGATAAAAATTGATTGTCCAAGTTGCAATTTTCACCAGTTCCCCTGGATAAAGGTGCCTACTTGGTTCATAAGCGAGCACGTTCAGCCAGCATGAGCATGCTACAGTTGTTCTGAAGTGTCTTCCATCCAGCCATTTTGTGTCTCCGGACAGCTTTAAACAGTTTCCCTTCTCACCTTCTCTGTGAATCTCTGTGCATTATCCATGTGATTTTCTGTGCTTTCTCCTGAGGCTTTTCATTTCCCGCAGAACCAAGTAGGTGCATTCAGATGGTTAAACATATAGACGTTGTATTCATTTTCCCCTGCACCTGTGTAAAGTATTTGTTGAAAGCAATTGCTCAGAGGCCACCACTAACCTGGAGATGAGTGATTTTCTCAGCTGAGAGGCAGCCGCCACGCCAGCGTCTCCGCAGCTCTGGGGTCTGATTGAAAGTGTCTAGATATTACAGCACAGTTCAAACACTGTGTTCCCATCCCTACCAGCATCCTGATTCCTTGGGATGTCTTAGATTTTATCTAAAAATTACTATTGATCCAAAATACGAGCTTGTCTCTTACAAAATTCAAGATTCCAATGGCGTAAAAGAGTGTATTACAATTCTGAAATATCAGCTGGGTTTCATCCACGCAGGCTGGATCATCATCTGATAGATGAGATGGTCTCTGAAACTTTATGGGGGGGATTATTTGTTCTTTAAATCCTGAGTGTATGAACAGCAGATAACGGTGTTAACAAAGAAGTCAAATCATAATAATAACAGTCAAATAATAAAGAAGAGTAATCAGAGAACCTACACAGTCAGTCAAATTCATGAAGCATTAGTACTGCCTTAAATCAGAACAGAATGTAATTTTGTTGGATAAAGCACTGGCCCTGGTACCCAACTTGTGGCCCGAGGGCCGCATGCGGCCCTTTTGGTATATGATGTGTGGCCCCAGGATCTCAGGAGTCTGTAAGGGGAATATTGATTAGGGTAATAGCATTGATCTCTGCTTCGGCAGTATATCCCCAGCCAAAAATGGATCCTGTCCACACTTTCTGACCCTGATTTCTTCTATTAGGTATGCAGTTTCTGCCAGTCCTCTCAAGCATTAAATATACTGAACACTATGAGCAGCCCTTTGGTGATGCCAGGGGCCACATTTGAAGCTGGATAACTGACAATTCACTAACAGTTAAAGAGCACCCCCCTACACACACATGCCCCAGCCCCTTCTACAGATAACTCCATGAAGATTACCTAAAACCAGTGGTGTATTTAGGTTTTGTGCTGCCCTAAGCAACACAAAAAATGGATCCCCCCCCCATGGACATTGACCAACAACATCCCAGCCCCCCCCCACCTGAAAGAGCCTTCCACTACCACTGGGCAACCAACCACCCCACCCCGGCAAGAGAGAAGACACTCACCTTCACAGCTCCGGACATCTCCAGGAACAAGAGTTGGGCTCTGCATACACCATCAAGCAGCCCGCAGCCTCTCTCAGATCCCACCTGGTCCCCGTGCTGCATGTGTCCCTTCTTCCTTTCCTTCTTTCAGGGGACAGCGCTGCCCCCCTGAAAAATGCTGCTGCCCGCCTGAAAAATGCCGCCCTAGGCAAATGTCTTGTTTGCCTTGTGGTAAATACACCCCTGCCTAAAACATAGATAAGTATGCTTACCAACTTCCATGCTGCCTCTCCGTCTTTATTCGTCCTCCTCATGATGCCTCTCTGCTGCCTGTGCCCTCGCTCCTGTACCACCATTATTTTTTTCTTTAAAAAAAAAATGTTTTGCCCCCTGGCACAAGGCCATATTAGGTCAATATCATTGGATTTATACAGCCATGTGTTCAATGATGTCATAAGAATTTCTTCCCCTTTGTATAGGTGCAGCTGCAGAGTGGGCAGTCCCCTGCCTGAATTTCATTGGCCCAGCAGTGACAGCTGTCTTCTATATGCAGTCACTCTGAACCCCAGCTCATCCTTACGCCTAGTACACATGATGAGAAAATCGACTAAAAAAACACATTTGGTGCGATTGTCTGCTAATCTATTCATTAGTACGCAGCTTTTGAGAGCCGATCACAACCAAGTGAAAATATATGAAAATATTTCTCGTAAGATAACAGGACAAATGATTTTTGTGTAATTAGTATAGTATCCTAGATTGTAAGCTCCAAGGAGCCTATCCTGCCCTCAGCTAATACTGGAATCTTCTACTCTTCCTACCAGTCCATCCCCCACAGTTACTACCTCTTGTACCACTAGCCCCTCCCTCTTAGATTGTAAGCTCCAAGGAGCAGGGCCCTCCTATCCCTCTTGTATTGAACTGTATTGTTGCTGTATTGTCTCCCTTTATATTGTAAAGCGCTGAGCAAACTGTTGGCGCGATATAAATCCTGTATAATAATAATGATAGTATTTGTATGAAAAAAATCAAGTGGCCAAGACCACGTATGCTCAGTAACAAAAGAATACATTACATCACTTCCGAAGTTGTATTCTGTCTTACGAGAATTTTTGTAACTTTAGTAACCTATTAGTTTTTGATAACAAACTAGCGTACAAAAAAAAAGAAAAAAAAAACAACGATCATTCGTCCGAAATTCTCATTGTGTGTACAAGGCTTTACTGCTGATCTCCTTAAGCTGCTTCCTTTCTACATTCACACTCTCCAGTTGCAGCTGCATACAATTTCTCAGGGCAGATTGTTTCTTGGATGACAACTGCAGAACATGGCTGCACAATGTGTGTCTACATGGCTGATTGTAGTATGCATGCTTTTTTGAAAAGTAAGTTGCTGAACAAGAAACTTTATGACAAGACTGCCAGTATTATTTGCAGCATAGTTAAAGATGATCTCCAGTTTTTGTAACATGTTTTTTTTTAGCATAACTCCACAAAAACTTAGAAGCCAATTAAAAGATTTAACAAAAATATTGCTGCAATTTTACTTGCCTTCAATCGTGAGCTGTCCACTGCAGTACTTCTTTTCTGCCACTAGAAGTCCTTAGTCATCTAAGGCTAAATGATAGCCACAATCAGGGGTGTATTTACCACAAGGCAAACAAGGCATTTACCTAGGGCGGCATTTTTCAGGGGGGCAGCAGCATTTTTCAGGGGGGCAGCGCTGTCCCCTGAAAGAAGGAAAGGAAGAAGGGACACACGCAGCACAGGGACCAGGTGAAATCTGAGAGAGGCTGCGGGCTGTTTGATGGTGTATGCAGAGCCTGACTCTTGTTCCCAGAGATGTCAGGAGCTGTGAAGGTGAGTGCCTTATCTCTTGCCAGGGTGGGGGGTTGGCCGGTGGTAGTGGAAGGCTCTTTCGGGTGGGGCGGGCTGGGGTGTTGTTGGTCAATGTCCGTGGGGAGGGAGCCAATTTTTATGTTGCTTAGGGCAGCACGAAACCTAAATACACCACTGGCCACAATCACTCAACCAACTTCCTGTCCATGCTGTCATAGATCCGCCTCCAGACTGTGATTGGGCAGTGAAGGAAATGCAGCAAAATGAAGTGCCTGTCTCTCGTTCACTCTGTTCTCTCCTCCTAACAGCATGTAACTTGCCATCCCATAAGCTGATTGGCTCCCTGTGGTGCTTTTCCCTCCCAGTCTATGCTGTGCTCTACTGTGACTGTAGAAGGCTAATATCAAATCAAATTAAATCAAATATAAGAGTGCGCTAAATCAACATATACAATGTCCATACATCAAATATGTGAAAGTCCCAAAAAATTTTTGTGACAAATATAACGAACTTTGTGAATAATCCACCACCAAATCAATCAAATGCACTCACCAGAGCTAAGTGCTGATCAGATTATAGACCAGCCTTAGCGCTTTTGCTCTGGGACCACATTCAAAAATAAAGAAGAATGGTGCAGCATGTTTAACCAGCATCTATTTATTAAAATATAAAATCCACTCACAAGTGAGGTGTCTAGCTGACACCGGCATCCAACGCATAGGCACAAAAGGAATTACCGCTGCGTCTACTCAGCTGTCACTCGACATTAGCAGGGAACGTCCTGACATCAGCATCCGACAAACCACGCCCTACGCGTTTTGTCACCACGACGTCCTGAATGTGGTCCCGATATATATGGAGCCGTGGTGATTGTCCACTCATGGAAGAGTGGCTGCAGAGTATTCCTCCTCATTCCTTGCCTATATAGAAGGGTATCTATCAGCTGGATTCTAATACTGCAGAGTATTACATCAAAAGTCTGGAGTTTGTTGGTGTCTACGCTCCCAGAGCAAAAGCGCTAAGGCTGGTCTATAATCTGATCAGCACTTAGATCTGGTGAGTGCATTTGATTGATTTGGTGGTGGATTATTCACAAAGTTCGTTATATTTGTCACAAACATTTTTTTTGGACTTTCACATATTTGATGTATGGACTTTTTTTTGTATGTAGGGAATTTTTTTGAACTTTCACATTTTTTGGAACTTTCACATATTTGATATATGGACATTGTATATGTTGATTTAGCGCACTCTTATATTTGATTTAATTTGGTTTTCCGTTTTTTTGTGGAGTTGGAGTTGCTGCTGTATAGTTTGAGGGGTGTGGCGCTTTTCTAAATACCAATTTAATATTAAATCAAATTCAGGTACTTACACTGCCTGCATGAAAAAATAAATACATTTATGCTGTATTACTGGATACAGATCTGCATTAGTTTGTGACTTTATATCTGCCTGAAGTTAGGCTTTAAAGTGGTTGTAAAGGCTCAAGGTTTTTACCGTTATGCATTCTATGCATGAAGGTAAAAAAACCTCTGTGCAGCATCCCCCCCCCAGCCCTCCCTAATACTCACCTAAGCTCCCTTTTGGTCCAGCAATATGCACTGGAGTCTCGGCTATCCCAGACTCCCTCTTCTCATTGGTTGGGACAATCACAGCCAGTGAGCCAATGAGAAGAGATGGGGGGCAAGCTGTTGCTCAGAGTGTGAATGGACAGGGGCACCTGACAGGAGGAAGGGGCCAGAAGAGCCTGTGGGGGACCCGAGAAGAGGAGGACCTGGGCTGCTCTGTGCAAAACCACTGAACACAGCAGGTAAGTATAACATGTTTGTTATTTTCAGAAAAAAAAGTTAAGCCTTTAGTATCGCTTAAAACATATTCAAAATGAAATGACATTTGCAATTCTTTGTATGAGACTTTTGCGATTAGTAGTCCTTTGGGTTTGTTGCTTTACACCCTCTGTAGTTAGCACATTTTGCCGCCATGTAGAGAAATGCAGAACGTTTATGTGCCCTACTAGTACGTACATTTGCATCCATAGGCAGTGTATTTAATGGTTACAGTGAAGATTTGCCTCTACTTTTTTAATTTAATATTAATTCTATACACAATTGCAGATTTATCAAATTGCAATCAGCAAATGACTGCCAGCAAAATCATTATAATAAATCAATCACTAGGTGAACATAAGTCAATATAACATCCACTATATTGCCAAAAGTATTGGGCCAGCCCTCCATATCATTGGATTCAGGTGTTCCAATCACCTCCATTGCCACAGATGTATAAAATCATCACCTAGGCATGCAGACTGCTTCTACAAACATTTGTGAAAGAATGGGTCGCTCTCAGGAGTGAATTCAAGCGTGGTCCCGTGATAGGTTGCCACCTGTGCAATAAGTCCATCCGTGACATTTCCTGGCTACTAAATATTCCACAGTCAACTGTTAGTGGTAATATTGTTATAATACCACTTTGTTAAGTGGAAGCAACTGTGGACAACAGCAACTCAGCCATGAAGTGGTAGGCCACGTAAAATGACAGAGCGAGGTCAGCACATGCTGAAGTACACAGTGCGCAGAAGTCGCCAACTGTCTGCAGAGTCAATAGCTAAAGACCTCCAAACTTCATGTGGTCTTCAGATTAGCACAACAACAGTGCATAGAGAGCTTCATGAAATGGGTTTCCATGGCCAAGGAGCTGCATCCAAGCCTTACATCACTAAGTGCAATGCAAAGCATCGGATGCAGTGGTGTAAAGCACGCCGCCACTGGACTCTAGAGCAGTGAAGACGTGTTCTCTGGGGACGAATCACGCTTCTCTGTTTTGCAATCCGATGGACATGTCTAGGTTTGGTGGTTACCAGGAGAACAGTACTTGCCTGACTGCATTGTGCCAAGTGTATAGTTTGGTGGAGGGGGGATTATGGTGTGGGGTTTTTTTTTTCAGTTGGGCTTGGCCCCCTAGTTCCAGTGAAGGGAATTCTTAAGATGTCAGCATACCAAGACATTTTTGGAAAATGTAATGCTCCCATCTTTGTGGGAACAGTTTGGGGATGGCCCCTTCCTGTTACATCATGACTGCACACCAGTGCACAAAGCAAGGTCCATCAAGACATGGATGAGCGAGTTTGGGGTGGAGGAACTTGACTGGCCTGCACAGAGTCCTGACCTCAACACCGATAGAATGCCTTTGGGATGAATTAGAGCAGAGACTGCGAGCCAGGCCTTCTTGTCCGACATCAGTGCCTGACCTCACAAATGTACTTTCTTTAAGAATGGTCCAACCTTCCCATAGACACCCTCCTAAACCTTGTGGACGGCCTTCCCAGAAGAGTTGAAGCTGTTATAGCTGCAAAGGGCGGGGCCAACTCAATATTGAACCCTACAGACTAATGCAGGCCATAGACGTTTCATTTATCGGCTGATTTTTCAGCCAAAAAACAAAACATCGGTTGTTCTGTTGCCACCAATGATTGCAAAAATTGTCCGTTTTTTGCAAATTTTCCAGCATGACCGATAAAAGAAATGAGGAGGAACCGCAAAAATCGGCCGATAACATTGCCCCACTAATGGTGAAAAAATCGGCCAATTATTTTTTTGGATGAAAAATCGGCCGATAAACGAACCGTCTATGGCCTGCATTAGACTGGGATGCCATTAAAGTTCATGTGCGTGTAAAGGCAGGCCTACCAATACTTTTTACAATATACTGTATATTATTTAAAGGGCGACCGTACACAAAGGAAAAAGTGGTTTTGTGTGAAAGAGATACCCACATAGTCCACAAGCATGCTTCTAGAAGTAGCAATACAAGACAAGGTGGCTGCGATGACTTGTAGCATGCAGCCTATTGTTTTATGACATGTACTCCGAAATATTTTTCAGGCTAAAGATCAACGAATTGGGTGTTAGTGGGCAATTTACCCGTCTTGGCAGTCACCTTGTCTGCAGTACTTAGATTTCAGTGTGATGCAAGTGAAGTGATCACAAACAAATTGTGCAAAGTTACATCTGCTTCTGACATTTATGGCTCATTCATACTTGTTTTGCTGTCTGAAGAATGATCTGTGTTCGGGTAGCTCTTCAGAGAGAATTTGACAGGTGGTGAGGAAGAATTGTATTACCTTTAACCCCTTGATCCCCACACTGGCACGCTGCAGCCGTTCCATGGTGCTTGCAGAACAGCCCCATTCATGTGTATAGAACACTCCAAGAAATAATATTTCCTGCTTGTGTGTTTGGCTCATTGGCTTTCCCTGGGATCTGCACTAAGATCAAATTTTAGCCATCCTCTGCAAAAGGATATTCAATTTTTGGAAAGATACTCCCCAAGGGTTAAATTCTTCTACAGAGATGCTGACACTGCAGCTTTTCTCATCAGAGCATTAAGGGGTTGATTCACTAAAGATAAATAGGCTGTGCACTTTGCAAGTGCAGTTGCACTCTGCAAGGGCATTTGCTCCAGAGCTTAGTAAATGAGGGGAAGCTCCGCTGACTTCCATCATCCAATCATGTGCAAGCAAAAATGTGTTGTTTTGTTTTTTGCTTGTAATTGGGTATTCTTTGCAAAGTGAAGTGCCACCTCATTTACTAAGCTCCAGAGCAAATTACTTTGCAGGGTGCAACTGCACTTCCAAAGTGCATAGTCTATGGGCTTTTAGTAAATCACCCCCTTAGAGTGTACCCAACAAAAGTGGAGTTAGTGACCTAAGAAAATGGGCAGCACAGTGGCTAAATGGTTAGCACTTCCGCCTGGCAGTACTAGGGTCATTGGCTTGAATGCCAACCATGGCACCACCTGCCTGGAGTTTGCGTGTTCTCCCTGCGCCTGCCTGGGTTTCCTCCGGGTACTCCGGTTTCCTTCCACACTCTAAAGACATGCTGGTAAGTTAAATGGCTCCTGTCTAAATTTTCCCTAGTATGTGTATGTATGAATGTGAGTTAGAGACCTTAGATTGTACGCCCCTTGAGGGTTAGGGAAATGTATTCTTACATAGTAACAGTAGCCCAGACAGGCTCATCCAAAGTACATTGCTTTGTCTATTCAGTGAATTGCTGCGTGTCCAAGTGTGGGAGGTTCTCTTTGTTTTGTAAAGTACCATTCTAAGCAGAAAGTACCAAAAAATTTTTGGAAACTATTTTTCCAGGTCTGCTACTCTAATTGTATATACCAGGGGTCTCCAAACTTTCTAAACAACGGGCCAGTTTACTGTCCTTCAAACTTTAGGAGGACCAGACTGTGGCCAGCTGGAGTAGAAAATGTCTTGGTGTCAGTGGGAAGAATAGTGCCCCATCGCTGGTGTCAGTAGAAGGAATAGTGCCCCATCGTTGGTATAAGTGGAAGGAATAGTGCCCCATCGTTGGTGTCAGTAGAAGGAATAGCGCTCCATCATTGGTGTAAGTGGAAGGAATAGTGCCCCATCTTTGGTGTGAGTAGAAGGTACAGTGCCCCATCGTTGGTGTCAGTAGAAGGAATAGTGCCCCATCTTTGGTGTCAGTGGAAGGAATAGTGTCCCATTGTTGGTGTGAGTGGAAAGAATAGTGCCCCATCGTTGGTGTCAGTGGAAGGAATAGTGTCCCATTGTTGGTGTCAGTGGAAGGAATAGTGCCCCCATCGTTGGTGTCAGTGGGAGGAATAGTGCCCCCATCGTTGGTGTCAGTGGAAGGAATAGTGTCCCATCTTTGGTGTCAGTGGAAGGAATAGTGTCCCATTGTTGGTGTCAGTGGAAAGAATAGTGCCCCATTGTAGGCATCAGGGGCAGGAACTATGTTCCACCTTTGCTGACAGTAGGGGGGAATAATGGTCCAAGGGCCAGATAAAAGCAAGCAAAGGGCTGCATCCAGCCCCCGGCCATAGTTTGGAGACCATTGGTATATACTGTACATTATACTGTGATTTGCTGGTAAACCTTTAGCGGGACACTAATTAAAAATGTTGACCTACAGCTAGACAATAAATGTAATATATTGCAGATTACCAGCCCTTAGATGTAGGAGCTGAATTAGTTTTCCTCTTCCAGACTTTTTCTGTATTTGTTTTCCACTGTTGATCCCTCCATTACCACATTTCCTGTCCTAGACCGACAACGATAACTCACTATACTGTATCTACCTATATGGAAGAAAAATATATTTGAAATATATTTTAAAAATATTCTTCCCAAATATATTGCCATATATTTGAAATGCTACAATGTTGGCCAATGGCCATATTCAATATATTTCAAAATATATTTCAATAAAAAAAAATATATATCTATATATATACTGCATGTTCAAATGTGTTTTTATTACAACAAAATATATGAAAACTATTTTTAAAAATACATTTCAAATATACTGTACAGTGGGGATCGAAAGTTTGGGCACCCCAGCTAAAAATTTGTATTAAAGAAGCCAATGAAAGATGGAAAAATCTCCAAAAGGCATCAAATTACAGATTAGACATTCTTATAATATGTCAACAAAAGTTAGATATTATTTCCATCATTTACACTTTCAAAATAACAGAAAACAAAAAAATGGCATCTGCAAAAGTTTGGGCACCCTGCAGAATTTGTAGCATGCACTGCCCCCCTTGCCAAGCTGAGACCTGCCAGTGTCATGGATTGTTCTCAATCATCGTCTGGGAAGACCAGGTTATGTCAATCTCAAAGGTTTTAAATGCCCAGACTCATCTGACCTTGCCCCAACAATCAGCACCATGGGTTCTTCTAAGCAGTTGTCTAGAAAACTTAAACTGAAAATAGTTGACGCTCACAAAGCTGGAGAAGGCTATAAGAAGATAGCAAAGCGTTTTCAGATGTCAATATCCTCTGTTCGGAATGTAATTAAGAAATGGCAGTCATCAGGAACAGTGGAAGTTAAAGCAAGATCTGGAAGACCAAGAAAAATATCAGACAGAACAGCTCGCAGGATTGTGAGAAAAACAATTCAAAACCCACGTTTGACTGCACAATACCTCCAGAAAGATCTGGCAGACACTGGAGTTGTGGTACACTATTCCACTATAAAGAGATACTTGTACAATGTGGTCTTCATGGAAGAGTCATCAGAAGAAAACCTCTTCTACGTCCTCACCACAAAAATCATCGTTTGAACTTTGCAAATGAACATATAGACAAGCCTGATGCATTTTGGAAACAAGTTCTGTGGACCGATGAGGTTAAAATTGAACTTTTTGGCCGGAATGAGCAAAGGTACGTTTGGAGAAGAAGGGGCACAGAATTTAATGAAAAGAACCTCTGTCCAACTGTTAAGCATGGGGTTGGATCAATCATGCTTTGGGGTTGTGTTGCAGCCAGTGGCACAGGGAACATCTCACGAGTAGAAGGAAAAATGGATTCAATAAAATTTCAGCAAATTTTGGATGGTAACTTGATGCCATCTGTGAAAAAGCTGAAGTTAAAGAGAGGATGGCCTCTACAAATGGATAATGATCCTAAACACACCTCGAAATCCACGGGGGATTACATCAAGAGGCGTAAACTGAAGGTTTTGCCATGGCCTTCACAATCTCCTGACCTCAACATAATTGAAAATCTATGGATAGACTTTAAAAGAGCAGTGCGTGACAGACAGCCCAGAAATCTCAAAGAACTGGAAGACTTTTGTAAGGAAGAATGGGCAAAGATACCTCAAACAAGAATTGAAAGACTCTTGGCTGGCTACAAAAAGCGTTTACAAGCTGTGATACTTGCCAAAGGGGGCAGTACAAGATATTAACTCTGCAGGGTGCCCAAACTTTTGCAGACGCCATTTTTTTGTTTTCTGTTATTTTGAAAGTGTAAATGATGGAAATAAAATCTAACTTTTGTTGACATATTATAAGAATGTCTAATCTGTAATTTGATGCCTTTTGGAGATTTTTCCATCTTTCCCTGGCTTCTTTATGCACATTAATACAAATTTTTAGCTGAGGTGCCCAAACTTTCGATCCCCACTGTATGTCTGGAATGCATTTACAAATATACGTAAAAAATATATGTTAAAATTTTATTTTTAAACATATATTTTTTTAAATATATTCTTCAAATTTACATATATTTGTAAATGCATTCCAAAAATGTAGATTTGTATTTTTAAAGACATACAGTATATTTGAAATGTATTTTTAAAAATATTTTTCATATATTTTGTAATAAAAATGCATTTCAACAGCAGAGAGGAGGACAGAACTCCTCTGACAGATGCTGCACCTCTCTATGCAGCCACAGCACCCTCATCTCCGCCTCCCCTGGTCCCAGCATTCATCAGACTCCAGCAGCTGACTCCAGTCCTCCTCTGAGCCTCCTCCAGACTCTGCAATTTCTGCTTCCCAGCTCCGCTCCCAGCTTCTTCCTAGCAGCAGCATGAGGTAAGGGGGGTATACTGCGATATAAGGGAGGGCAGGGGACTCTTGAATTCTGATGGTGGGGGGGGTGGGGGGGTTCTTGACATCTGATGAAAGGGAGGGTGGGGTTCTCTAGGCATCTAATGTTCCAGATTCAACCAGTACTTTGACGGCAACAATAATGCTGATGCGGAGGAAACGAAACTGAGTTTGACACCCCTGTTCTAGGACTTCTTCCCCATATCATGGAGGGGTGGGGTTCGGTAGTCCTCAGAGATAGCTGGGAACAATGTAACTGATAAGGCTGCAGCAGGGGCAGAGGGCACAGGAAGTTATCATCTACCACAACTCTTTTAGCCCAAAATGGTAGCTAACAAAGTTGGGTGGAGAGACAGAGAAATAGAGACAGACAAAATGGAGGGAGAGGAAGGAAAGAGATTATTGTGATTAGGATTTATTTCCCATAAAGTTTTTTTCTCCAAGCCCCCAGCTGTCTTATCTGCTCCAGAGTTCCACTTTTCCTGCTCCACTCTCTGTGCCAAAGTCAATGTATTAGGCAGAGTGGGAGTTCTCAGTTCTGAATGCTGAGTTCAGAATTCCAAATTCTGAGTTCTGAGTTCCAAATTCTGACTTTCAAATTCCACATTTTGAGTTCCAAATTCAGAGTTCTGAATTCTGGATTCTAAGTTCTGAGGTTCAAATTCTAAATTCCAAATTTGGCATTCCAAATTCTGAGTTCTGAATTCCAAGTTCAGAATTCTGACTTCCGAGCTCTGAATTCCAAAGTTTTGAGTACCATATTTCAAATTCCAACTGGAGCAGACAGACATTGTCCTTAAATGGAAAATAAAGCCAAATTCCAGGAATTCAGCCACTTTGTAAAAAGTGCAGGCACACTATGAATTAGGTCCAAGGAGGTGTATGACATCTCCTGAACATATCTCTATTATTTACTGTATATCTGACAGGTTTATGGCTGACACTCACATAATACAAAGGCTTCTGTAATTGGGCAGGGAAAGGGAAGGGGCAGGCATAGCAGATTCTAATATTGAAGATGCTTAGACCAGAAGCATCAGCATCAGGCTCTTTCCTGCCCTGTGCTTGCTCCTTATCTTCCACTGATGCCACCTCATCGCTACTAGCGTGGGGCCCCCAGTGCCGTTATTTCCAGTCACCAGGGGCGGACTGACTATTTGGAAACTCGGGCACTGCCCAAGGGCCCGGGGTCAGTAGGGGGCCCCATGAGATGCCCCTGGTACCTTTTTCATAGGCTTTTTTGAGTTTGGGCAAGGACACAGGGGCCCCATGATCCCCTATTGCCTGGGGGCCCCATGAGTTGTCAGTCTGCCCCTGCCAGTCACACATGTGTACTACAATTCTCCTAGCGTTGTAGGTATCTACATGTAGATGTGTTGTCCATCTCAGGGGTGAGCAGGAAAAGGTAGCTACATTCACATACACAAGGGGGGCATGGAGAAAGATCCCTAGAAAAGGAAGTCTGAGAACAGCAGAAGAAAGCTTGCATTTGTGAGAAATAAAACAAAGGAGGAGACAGATAGAAGGTACATTCTACTTATATTTAACATCTTAAATTTATGGTATTTTATAAACAATCTGAGCTTAACTGCTTCCCGTCTGCCCCATAGCAGAAATACTGCTACAGGGTGGAACGGGTGAGCAAAATCACGTACAGTCAAGTCCATAAATATTGGGACATCGACACAATTCTAACATTTTTGGCTCTATACACCATGGATTTGAAATAAAACGAACAAGATGTGCTTTAACTGCAGACTGTCAGCTTTAATTTGAGGGTATTTACATAAGTATTTAGTCAGCCACCAATTGTGCAAGTTCTTCCACTTAAAAAGATGAGAGAGGCTGTAATTGGCATCATAGGTAGACCTCAACTATGAGAGACAAAATGAGAAAAAAAATCCAGACAATCACATTGGCTGATTTGGAAAGAATTTATTTGCAAATTATGGTGGAAAATAAGTATTTGGTCAATATCAAAAGTTCATCTCAATACTTATATATCCTTTATATATCCTTTGTTGGCAATGACAGAGGTCAAACGTTTCCTGTAAGTCTTCACAAAGTTGGCACACACTGTTGCTGGTATGTTGGCCCATTCCTCCATGCAGATCTCCTCTAGAGCAGTGATGTTTTGGGGCTGTCGCTGGGCAACACGGACTTTCAACTCCCTCCAAAGGTTTTCTATGGGGTTGAGATCTGGAGACTGGCTAGGCCACTCCAGGACCTTGAAATGCTTCTTACGAAGCCACTCCTTCGTTGCCCGGGCGGTATGTTTGGGATCATTGTCATGTTGGAAGACCCAGCCATATTTCATCTTCAATGCCCTTGCTGATGGAAGGAGGTTTGCACTAAAAATCTTACGATATGGCCCCATTCATTCTGTCATTCTGTCCTGTACATGGATCAGTCATCCTGGTCCCTTTGTGGAGAAACAGACCCAAAGCATGATGTTGCCATCCCCATGCTTCATGGTAGTTATGGTGTTCTTTGGATGCAACTCAGCATTCTCTCTCCTCCAAACACGACGAGTTGTGTTTCTACCAAACAGTTCTATTTTGGTTTCATCTGACCATATGACATTCTCCCATTCCACTTCTGGATCATCCAAATGCTCTCTAGCAAACTTCAGATGGGCCCGGACATGTACTGGCTTAAGCAGGGGGACACGTCTGGCACTGCAGGATCTGAGTCCCTGGCGGAGTTGGAGTTGTGTGTTACTGATGGTAGCCTTTGTTACGTTATTCCCAGCTCTCTGCATGTCATTCACTAGGTCCCCCCCGTGTGGTCCTGGGATTTTTTCTCACCGTTCTTGTGATCATTTTGACCCCACAGGGTGAGATCTTGCATGGAGCCCCAGATCGAGAGAGATTATCAGTGGTCTTGTATGTCTTCCATTTTCTAATTATTGCTCCCACAGTTGATTTGTTCACACCAAGCTGCTTGCCTATTGCAGATTCAGTCTTCCCAGCCTGGTGCAGGTCTACAATTTTGTTTCTGATGTCCTTCGACAGCTGTTTGGTCTTCACCATAGTGGAGTTTGGAGTGTGACTGTTTGAGGTTGTGGACAGGTGTCTTTTATACTGATAACAAGTTCAAACAGGTGCCATTGATACAGGTAATGAGTGCAGGACAGAGGAGCCTCTTAAAGAAAAAGGTACAGGTCTGTGAGAGCCAGAAATCTTGCTTGTTTGTAGGTGACCAAATACTTATTATCAACCATAATTTCCAAATAAATTCTTTCCAAATCAGCCAATGTGATTGTCTGGATTTTTTTTCTCATTTTGTCTCTCATAGTTGAGGTCTACCTATGATGCCAATTACAGGCCTCTCTCATCTTTTTAAGTGGGAGAACTTGCACAATTGGTGGCTGACTAAATACTTTTTTGCCCCACTGTATGTGCTTCCCACTTGTTAAGGGACCAAAAGTAATGGGACAGAATAATAATCATAAATCAAACTTTCACTTTTTAATACTTGGTTGCAAATCCTTTGCAGTAAATTACAGCCTGAAGTCTGGAATGCATAGACATCACCAGACGCTGGGTTTCATCCCTGGTGATGCTCTGCCAGGCCTCTACTGCAACTGTCTTCAGTTCCTGCTTGTTCTTGGGGCATTTTCCCTTCAGTTTTGTCTTCAGCAAGTGAAATGCATGCTCAATCGGATTCAGGTCAGGTGATTGACTTGGCCATTCCACTTCTTTCCCTTATAAAACTCTTTGGTTGCTTTTGCAGTATGCTTTGGGTCATTGTCCATCTGCACTGTGAAGCAGCGTCCAATGAGTTCTGAAGCATTTGGCTGAATATGAGCAGATAATATTGCCCGAAACACTACACAATTCATCCTGCTGCTTTTGTCAGCAGTCACATCATCAATAAATACAAGAGAACCAGTTCCATTGGCAGCCATACATGCCCACGCCATGACACTACCACCACCATGCTTCACTGATGAGGTGGTATGCTTAGGATCATGAGCAGTTCCTTTCCTTCTCCATACTCTTCTCTTCCCATCACTCTGGTACAAGTTGATCTTGGTCTCATCTGTCCATAAGATGTTGTTCCAGAACTGTGAAGCCTTTTTTAGATGTCGTTTGGCAAACTTTAATCTGGCCTTCCTGTTTTTGAGGCTCACCAATGGTTGAGCTAAGCACACAAGGACGACACCGGGCTTTCATGACCATGACTCCGGGGATGTCCGGATAACTGACTGAGCTCAGCGCACAAAGATGACACCGGGCTTTCCTAACCATGGCTGCGGGGATGTTCAGATAACTGGCTGAGCTCAGCGCACAAGTGCGACACCAGGCTTTCCTGACCATGGCTCGGGGGATGTCCGGATAACTGGCTGAGCTCAGCACACAATGACGACACTAGGCTTTCCTGACCATGGCTGCGGGGATGTTTGGATAACTGGTTGAGCTCAGCGCACAAGTACAGCTCTAGGCTTTCCTGACCATGGCTCCGGGGATGTTCAGAAAACTGGCTGAGCTCAGCGCACAAGGACGACACTGGACTATCCTGACCATGGCTGTGGGGATGTTTGGATAACTGGTTGAGCTCAGCGCACAAGTACAACTCTGGGCTTTCCTGACCATGGCTCCGGGGCAGGGGCAGACTAACCATTTGGACCCCGAGGGCCCGGTGTCAGTAGGGGGCCCCATGAGATGCCTCTGGTACCTTTTTCATAGGCTTTTTTGAGTTTGGGCAAGGACACAGGGGTCCCATGATCCCCTATTGCCCGGGGGCCCCATGAGTTGTCAGTCCGCCCCTGCTCCGGGGATGTCCAGAAAACTGGCTGAGCTCAGCGCACAAGGACAACACCGGGCTTTAATGACCATGGCTCCGGGGATGTTTAGAAAACTGGCTGAGCTTAGCGCACAAGGACGACACCAGGCTTTCATGACCATGGCCCTGGGGATGTCCAGAAAACTGGCCGAGCTCAGCGCACAAGGACGACACCCGGCTTTCATGACCATGGCTCCGGGGATGTCCAGACTACTGGCTGAGCTGAGCACACAAGGACGATGCCGGGCTTTCCTGACTATGGCTCCAGGGATGTCCAGAAAACTGTCCGAGCTCAGCGCACAAGGACAACACCGGGCTTTCCTGAACATGGCTCCTGGGATGTCGAGAAAACTGGCCAAGCTCAGTGCACAAGGACAACACTGGGCTTTCCAGACTATGGCTCCGGGGATGTATGGAACACTGGCTGAGCTCAGCGCACAAAGACGACTCCGGGCTTTCCTGACCATGGCTCCGGGGATGTCCCGAAAACTGGCTGAAATCAGCGCACAAGGACGACACCAGGCTTTCCTGACCATGGCTCCGGGGATGTCCAGAAAACTGGCTGAGCTCAGCACACAAGTACAACACTGGACTTTCATGACCATGGCTCCGGGGACGTCTGGAACACTGGTTGAGCTAAGCACACAAGGACAACACCGGGCTTTCCTAACCATGGCTGCGGGGATGTTCGGATAACTGGCTGAGCTCAGCGCACAAGTGCGACACAAGGCTTTCCTGACCATGGCTGTGGGGATGTTTGGATAACTGGTTGAGCTCAGCGCACAAGTACAACTCTGGGCTTTCTTGACCATGTCTCCGGGGATGTCCAGAAAACTGGCTGAGCTCAACGCACAAGGACAACACCGGGCTTTAATTACCATGGCTCTGGGGATGTCCAAAAAACTGGCTGAGCTCAGCGCACAAGGACAACACCGGGCTTTCCTGACCATGGCTCCGGGGATGTCCAGAAAATTGGCAGAGCTCAGCGCACAGGGACAACACCAGGCTTTTCTGACCATGGCTCCGGGGATGTCTGGATAACTTGCTGATCTCAGCGCACAAGAATGACACCGGGCTTTCCTGACCATGGCTGTGGGGATGTTCGGATAACTGGCTGAGCTTAGCGCACAAGAGCGACACCTGGCTTTCCTGACCATGGCTCCGGGGATAACCTGAAAACTGGCTGAGATCAGCGCACAAGGACGACACCAGGCTTTCATGACCATGGCTCCGGGGATGTCCAGACTACTGGCTGAGCTCAGCGCACAAGGACGATGCCGGGCTTTCCTGACCATGGCTCCAGGGATGTCCAGAGAACTGGCCGAGTTCAGCACACAAGGACAACACCGGGCTTTCCTGAACATGGCTCCAGGGATGCCCAGAAAACTGGCCGAGCTCAGTGCACAAGGACAACACTGGGCTTTCCTGACCATGACTGTGGGGATGTCCAGAAAACTAGTCAAGCTCAGTGCACAAGGACAACACCAGGCTTTCATGACCATGACTGCGGGGATGTCCAGAAAACTAGTCAAGCTCAGTGCACAAGGACGACACCGGGCTTTCCTGACCATGGCTGCGGGGATGTCCAGACTACTGGCTGAGCTCAGCGCACAAGGACGACACAGGGCTTTCCTGACCTTGGCTCCAGGGATGTCCAGACTACTGGCTGAGCTCAGTGCACAAGGATGACACTGGGCTTTCCTGACCATGGCTCCGGGGATGTCCAGACTACTGGCTGAGCTCAGCGCACAAGGATGACACCGGGCTTTCCTGACCATGGCTCTGGGGATGTCCAGAAAACTGGCCTAGCTCAGCGCACAAGGACAATACTGAGCTTTCCTGACCATGCTCCGGGGATGTACAGAAAACTGGATGAGCTCAGTGCACAAGGACAATGCTGGGCTTTCCTGACCATGGCTCCAGGGATGTCCAGAAAACTGGCCGAGCTCAGCGCACAAGGACAATACTGGGCTTTCCTGACCATGCTCCGGGGATGTACAGAAAACTGGCCGAGCTCAGTGCACAAGGACGACACTGGGCTTTCCTGACCATGGCTCCTGGGATGTCTGGAACACTGGCTGAGCTCAGCACACAAGGACAACACCGGGCTTTCCTGAACATGGCTCCAGGGATGTCCAGAAAACTGGCCGAGCTCAGTGCACAAGGAAAACACTGGGCTTTCCTGACCATGGCTCTGGGGATGTCCAGAAAACAAGTCAAGCTCAGTGCACAAAGACAACACCGGGCTTTCATGACCATGGCTGTGGGGATGTCGGGATAACTGGCTGAGTTCAGAGCACAAGGACGACACCGGGCTTTCCTGACCATGGCTCCGGGGATGTCTGGAACACTGGCTGAGCTCAGTGCACAAGGACGACACCGAGCTTTCCTGACCATGGCTCCAGGGATGTCCAGAAAACTGGCTGAGCTTAGTGCACAAGGACGACACCGGGCTTTCCTGACCATGGCTGCGGGGATGTCCAGACTACTGGCTGAGCTCAGCGCACAAGGACGACACAGGGCTTTCCTGACCTTGGCTCCAGGGATGTCCAGACTACTGGCTGAGCTCATCGCACAAGGATGACACCTGGCTTTCCTGACCATGGCTCCGGGGATGTCCAGACTACTGGCTGAGCTCAGCGCACAAGGAAGACACCGGGCTTTCCTGACCATGGCTCTGGGGATGTCCAGACAACTGGATGAGCTCAGTGCACAAGGACAATACTGGGCTTTCCTGACCATGGCTGTGGGGATGTCGGGATAACTGGCTGAGTTCAGAGCACAAGGACGACACCGGGCTTTCCTGACCATGGCTCCGGGGATGTCTGGAACACTGGCTGAGCTCAGCGCACAAGGACGACACCGGGCTTTCCTGACCATGGCTCCAGGGATGTCCAGAAAACTGGCTGAGCTTAGTGCACAAGGACGACACCGGGCTTTCCTGACCATGGCTGCGGGGATGTCCAGACTACTGGCTGAGCTCAGCGCACAAGGACGACACAGGGCTTTCCTGACCTTGACTCCAGGGATGTCCAGACTACTGGCTGAGCTCAGCGCACAAGGATGACACCGGGCTTTCCTGACCATGGCTCCGGGGATGTCCAGACTACTCGCCGAGCTCTGCGCACAAGGATGACACCAGGCTTTCCTGACCATGCCTCTGGGGATGTCCAGACTACTGGCTGAGCTCAGCGTACCAAGGATGACACTGGGCTTTCCTGACCATGGCTCTGGGGATGTCCAGACAACTAGATGAGCTCAGCGCACAAGGACAATGCTGGGCTTTCCTGACCATGACTCCAGGGATGTCCAGAAAACTGGCCGAGCTCAGTGCACAAGGACAACACTGGGCTTTCCTGTCCATGGCTCCGGGGATGTCCAGAAAACTGGCCGAGCTCAGTGCACAAGGACGACACTGGGCTTTCCTGACCATGGCTCCGGGGATGTCTGGAACACTGGCTGAGCTCAGCGCACAAGGACGACACCGGGCTTTCCTGACCATGGCTCCAGGGATGTCCAGAAAACTGGCTGAGCTTAGTGCACAAGGACGACACCGGGCTTTCCTGACCATGGCTGCGGGGATGTCCAGACTACTGGCTGAGCTCAGCGCACAAGGACGACACAGGGCTTTCCTGACCTTGACTCCAGGGATGTCCAGACTACTCGCCAAGCTCTGCGCACAAGGATGACACCAGGCTTTCCTGACCATGCCTCTGGGGATGTCCAGACTACTGGCTGAGCTCAGCGTACCAAGGATGACACTGGGCTTTCCTGACCATGGCTCTGGGGATGTCCAGACAACTAGATGAGCTCAGCGCACAAGGACAATGCTGGGCTTTCCTGACCATGACTCCAGGGATGTCCAGAAAACTGGCCGAGCTCAGTGCACAAGGACAACACTGGGCTTTCCTGTCCATGGCTCCGGGGATGTCCAGAAAACTGGCCGAGCTCAGTGCACAAGGACGACACTGGGCTTTCCTGACCATGGCTCCTGGGATGTCTAGAACACTGCCTGAGTTCAGCGCACAAAGATGACACCGGGCTTTCCTGACCATGACTCCAGGGATGTCCAGACTACTGGCTGATCTCAGCGCACAAGAATGACACTGGGCTTTCCTGACCATGGCTGCGGGGATGTTCGGATAACTTGCTGATCTTAGCGCACAAGGACAACACTGGGCTTTCCTGACCATGGCTCTGGGGATGTCCAGAAAACTAGTCAAGCTCAGTGCACAAGGACGACATCGGGCTTTCATGACCATGGCTGTGGGGATGTCCGGATAACTGGCTTAGCTCAGAGCACAAGGACGACACCGGGCTTTCCTGACCATGGCTCCGGGGATGTCTGGAACACTGGCTGAGCTCAGCGCACAAGGACGCCACCGGGCTTTCCTTACCATGGCTACAGGGATGTCCAGAAAACTGGCTGAGCTCAGTGCACAAGGACAACACCGGGCGTTCCTGACCATGGCTGCGGGGATGTCCAGACTACTGGCTGAGCTCAGCGCACAAGGAAGACACCGGGTTATCCTGACCATGGCTCTGGGGATGTCCAGAATACTGGCTGAGCTCAGCGCACAAGGACGACACCAGGCTTTCCTGACTATGGCTCCAGGGATGTACAGAAAACTGGCCAAGCTCAGCGCACTAGGACAACTTTGGGCTTTCCTGACCATGGCTCCTGGGATGTCTGGAAAACTGGCTGAGCTCAGCACACAAGGATGACACCGCGCTTTCCTGACCATGACTCTGGGGATGTCCAGACTACTGGCTGATCTCAGCGCATAAGAATGACACCGGGCTTTCCTGACCATAGGTCCAGGGATGTCCAGAAAACTGGCTGAGCTCAGTGCACAAGGACGACACCGGGCTTTCCTGACCATGGCTACAGGGATGTCCAGAAAACTGGCTGAGCTCAGTGCACAAGGACAACACGGGGCTTTCCTGACCATGGCTACAGGGATGTCCAGAAAACTGGCTGAGCTCAGTGCACAAGGACAACACCTGGCTTTCCTGACCATGGCTGCGGGGATGTCCAGATTACTGGTTGAGCTCAGCGCACATGGATGACACCGGGCTTTCCTGACCATGGCTGCGGGGATGTACAGACTACTGGCTGAGCTCAGCGCACAAGGACGACACCGGGCTTTCCTGACCATGGCCCTGGGGATGTCCAGACTACTGGCTGAGCTCAGCGCACAAGGACGACACCGTGCTTTCCTGACCATGGCTCCAGGGATGTCCAGAAAACTGGCCAAGCTCAGCGCACAAGGACAGCTCTGGGCTTTCCTGACCATGGCTCCGGGGATGTCCAGAAAACTGGCTGAGCTCAGCACACAAGGACGACACCGCGCTTTCCTGACCATGACTCTGGGGATGTCCAGACTACTGGCTGATCTCAGCGCACAAGAATGACACTGGGCTTTCCTGACCACGGCTGCAGGGATGTTCGGATAACTGGCTGATCTTAGCGCACAAGGACAACACTGGGCTTTCCTGACCATGGCTCTGGGGATGTCCAGAAAACTAGTCAAGCTCAGTGCACAAGGACGACACCGGGCTTTCCTGACCATTGCTCTGGGGATGTCCAGAAAACTGGCTGAGCTCAGTGCACAAGGACGACACTGGGCTTTCTTGACCATGGCTCCTGGGATGTCTGGAAAACTGGCTGAGCTCAGCACACAAGGACGACACCGCGCTTTCCTGACCATGACTCTGGGGATGTCCAGACTATTGGCTGATCTCAGCGCACAAGAATGACACTGGGCTTTCCTGACCATGGCTGCGGGGATGTTCGAATAACTTGCTGATCTTAGCGCAGAAGGACAACACCGGGCTTTCATGACCATGGCTCCGGGGATGTCTGGAACACTGGCTGAGCTCAGAGCACAAGGACGCCACCGGGCTTTCCTGACCATGGCTACAGGGTTGTCCAGAAAACTGGCTGAGCTCAGTGCACAAGGATGACACCGGGCTTTCCTGACCATGGCTGCGGGGATGTACAGACTACTGGCTGAGCTCAGCGCACAAGGACGACACCGGGCTTTCCTGACCATGGCCCTGGGGATGTCCAGACTACTGGCTGAGCTCAGCGCACAAGGACGACACCGTGCTTTCCTGACCATGGCTCCAGGGATGTCCAGAAAACTGGCCGAGCTCAGCGCACAAGGACAGCTCTGGGCTTTCCTGACCATGGCTCCGGGGATGTCCAGAAAACTGGCTGAGCTCAGTGCAAAAGGACGAAACTGGGCTTTCCTGACCATGGCTCCTGGGATGTCTGCAAAAATGGCTGAGCTCAGCACAGAAGGACAACACCGCGCTTTCCTGACCATGACTCTGGGGATGTCCAGACTACTGGCTGATCTCAGCGCATAAGAACGACACCGGGCTTTCCTGACCTTTGCTCCAGGAATGTCCAGAAAACTGGCTGAGCTCAGTGCACAAGGACGACACCGGGCTTTCCTGACCATTGCTGCGGGGATGTCCAGACTACTGGCTGAGCTCAGCGCACAAAGACGACACCGGGCTTTCCTGACCATGGCTCTGGGGATGTCCAGACTACTGGATGAGCTCAGCGCAAAGGAAAACGCTGGGCTTTCCTGACCATGGCTCCAGGGATGTCCAGAAATCTGGCCGAGCTCAGCGCACAAGGACAACACTGGGCTTTCCTGACCATGGCTACAGGGATGTCCAGAAAACTGGCTGAGCTCAGTGCACAAGGACGACACGGGTCTTTCCTAACCATGGCTGCGGGGTTGTCCAGACTACTGGCTGAGCTCAGTGCACAAGGACGACACGGGGCTTTCCTGACCATTGCTCCGGGGATGTCCAGACTACTGGATGAGCTCAGCGCACAAGGACAACACTGGGCTTTCCTGACCATGGTTCCGGGGATGTCCAGAAAACTGGCCGAGCTCAGTGCACAAGGCTGACACTGGTCTTTCCTGACCATGGCTCCTGGGATGTCTGGAACACTGGCTGAGCTCAGCGCACAAGGACGACACTGGGCTTTCCTGACCATGACTCTGGGGTTGTCCAGACTACTGGCTGAGCTCAGCGCACAAGGATGACACCGGGCTTTCCTGACCATGGCTCTGGGGATGTCCAGACTACTGGATGAGCTCAGCGCACAAGGACAACGCTGGACTTTCCTGACCATGGCTCCAGGGATGTCCAGAAAACTTGACGAGCTCAGCGCACAAGGACAACACTGGGCTTTCCTGACCATGGCTCCAGGGATGTCCAGAAAACTGGCTGAGCTCAGCGCACAAGGACGACACCGGGCTTTCCTGACCATTGCTGCGGCGATGTCCAGACTACTGGCTGAGCTCAGCGCACAAGGACGACACCAGGCTTTCCTGACCATGGCTCTGGGGATGTCCAGACTACTGGCTGAGCTCAGCGCACAAGGATGACACCGGGCTTTCCTGACCATGGCTCTGGGGATGTCCAGACTACTGGATGAGCTCAGCGCACAAGGACAACGCTGGACTTTCCTGACCATGGCTCCAGGGATGTCCAGAAAACTTGACGAGCTCAGCGCACAAGGACGACACCGGGCTTTCCTGACCATTGCTGCGGGGATGTCCAGACTACTGGCTGAGCTCAGCGCACAAGGACGACACCGGGCTTTCCTGACCATGGCTCTGGGGATGTCCAGACTACTGGATGAGCTCAGCGCAAAGGAAAACGCTGGGCTTTCCTGACCATGGCTCCAGGGATGTCCAGAAATCTGGCCGAGCTCAGTGCACAAGGACAACACTGGGCTTTCCTGACCATGGCTACAGGGATGTCCAGACTACTGGATGAGCTCAGCGCACAAGGACATCGCTGGCTTTCCTGACCATGGGTCCAGGGATGTCCAGAAAACTGGAAAAACTGGAACACTGGCTGTGCACAGTGCACAAGGACGACACCGGGTTTTCCTGACCATGACTCCGGGGATGTCCAGACTACTGGCTGATCTCAGCGCACAAGAACGACACTAGGCTTTCATGACCATGGCTCCGGGGATGTCCAGAAAACTGGCCGAGCTCAGTGCAGAAGGACGACACCGGGCTTTCCTGACCATGATTCCGGCGATGTCCAGAAAACTGGCCGAGCTCAGCGCACAAGGGCGACACCGGACTTTCCTGACCATGGCTTTGAAGATGGGCGGCTGCTTTCATTCCAAGGAGCTGTGAAGGTGAGTACTGGAAGAAAAGTTGTTTGTCATTTTTTACCTTCTTCTCTCTCTCTCTCATTGTGTGCGTGCGTGTGTGCGTGCGTGCATGCGTGGTGGTGGGGGGGGGGAGCAGATTTTAGTATTGCCTAGGGCAGCACAAAACCAAAATCCACCACTGGCCTGGCCATATGATTTCTGTACATTCAACTTTAGATTTACTAGAACTATCTAATAGGAGCACCTACCCAACCTCACCTCAGTTTGTATTCAGACAGGCGTGCCCTTGTACTACACAGTTTTTGTTAGTTCTAAAGAAGGATTGTCCAATTCAATTGCAATGTGTGTGGTGAGCTTAGGGTTAGAAGTTCTGGGACTTGTAGTTCCCCCTTGTGCAGGATCCCCCTCCTGACTGTTCCAGTCCCTCTGTTGTTCCTCTGATCCTGTCTGCAGTGCTCAGCCTTCTCCCTGTAGCCTGCTCAGCCAAAAGAGAGGGCAAACTGCAATTAGTTTAACCTCCTCCATTTGAATGTTTGTTTAGTAATGCTCTTCATTTAGTTATGATGGTAAATACTCAAGTGAAAATTTCAGCAACCAAAAAAAAAAACCTATCTGCAGCCTGGAAGGGCTCCAGTCCCTGCCTAATCTCATGTAATACACAAGTGCTATCACACACTACCATCTCATAGAGCATTCGGGGCTGTTTTGTTTAATAGCGCAGAGATGTGTTAATTAAAAATTAGCCCATAATTTGTTTGCATTTGGCATATTCATAACAAATAATTAGGATGTTACACAGAGCAAAGATGGAGTTCTATTAAGAGCCAGTGTTTAGCTACCAGCTTCAAATTGTCTCTCTGCACAAAGCCCACAAGGATTCACAGGCTAATTATTTCCCCAGCTATAATACCTGTGCTGAGAACAAAAAAAAAAGGAAAAACGCTTCGGCTGCAGGCTCTCAAGCTGCGCTGACGCAGAGACCAACAGCGCCGCGTTCCACCCGTTGCAAGCGTTCGATGCGTTCGAACGTTCCAATCTCCAATCCATGGGCTCCCGGAGAACAGAAATTTGCCTATGGGCCCCCACAATGCCCAACAGAGCCAGAGAACGTCTTCCCTCATACACAGAGACAGAAATATGATTGCTTTCACTCCAAACACAAGTAGGTAGACATTGATATTCTTGAAACCAGCGTTTAATTTTTTTTTTCCTTTAACGACCCACTTTTAGTGCCAGGCTTTCATGTTTAATCAGGAGGGTAACCATCTCTCTGTGAGCTGCATACATTTTAAAGAGCCTTATGATCTCATCAGCTGTATGATGCTAAATTAAAGTTCACACAGACAGCTTATGGGGCTGCTGATCCGCTATCATAGTCTTTTCCCGACCCTTCAATTACCATTTAATAGAATTACAGTTTTAAATCCTAATATAGTCTCAGAGAATTTTTTTTTTTTTACTTTGACATCATTTTCTATAATGCGGAGATTGTGGTGACATCCCTGAAAGTAATAAAGTATGTTGGGGGTCATTAAAGAAGTTAAAAAAAAATCTGATAGAGTTTTGATTAGAGTACAGCAAATAATTATATTGCCACTTATCAGTTTATGGAACGGATTGTTATGTCTTTCTCAAATATATATATATATAATATATATATATGTATCAGTCTGAAGTGTATATAGATAGATTTACCTGCACCTCACCTATAATAATATTGATATATATATATATATTATTATTATTATTATGGGGGTGAAGGTTAATGTGTTTAAAGTCTTCTAGTATTCCTCTGTGTATCTCCTCTGTGTATATGCTGCACTATAAATCTACACTATTAGTGATTAGTGTTTTACTATACTATGTACTGGTTTATTGCTTATATTTTACTATATGTGTGAGTTTTGGTGGATAATTGGTATTGGTGTTGGTTAGGTTTCTATGGCATTGGTTTGTATGAGTGACATCTACATTTTGTTGTATTATTATACAATGACAATAAAGGCCATTGTTTTCTATTCTGTCCTGTTGCTTTATATTATATTCTGTATTGTAATGTATTGAAAACTGTATATTGTTGTACGACAATAGAGGTTCACTATACTATATATACTGCATACTGTTGTTGCATTAGTATACTCTACTTGTTGGTATATATATATATATATATATATATATATATATATATATATATATATACATATATATGTATATGTTTTTTTCTTTATACTGTTGTTGCATTAATATGCTCCACTTTTGGGTATATATATATAATTTTTTTTTATTAATATATTTTGTTTTCTTTATATTATACAGTATATTCTGTATACTGTTGTTGCATTACTATGCTCCACTTTTAGGTATATATTTTTTCTTTATACTATACATGCTGTATACTGTTGTTGCATTACTAGGCTCCACTTTTGGGTATATATATATATATATATATATATTTTTATATATATATATATATATATATATATATATATATATATAATTTTTTTATATATATATATTTATTTATTTTTTCTTTATATTATACAGTATATGTTGTATACTGTCGTTGCATTACTATACTCCACTTTGGGGTATATATTTTTTATTTATACTATATATTCTATCTACTGTTGTTGCATTACTATGCTCCACGTTTTGGCATATTTTTTTTCTATACACTGTATATATGATGCATAGTGTTCTTGCATTACTAAGCTCCACTTTTGGATAATAATAAATAAATATATATATTCTTTAATAAAGACATAACTATCAATTCTATAAACTTATAAGTGGACTAAACTCTGACATATAAATATATTACAATATACATTCGTTTTATAGTTTTATTACTAGTATTACTAGTCGCAGTAATAGGTGTAACTCCATTGCAGTATTGTATAATAGTGTATTGATATACTGTATATCAGTTTATCCCTATTTTGATGTATGTTTAACTCTCTATCTAAATTATATATCATTTCATTACTGTGTACTGCATTACTATATTCTATGTTAGTTTTTACTAGCATCTATGTTGGGTTTGTACCATGTTGTGTCAAATATTATCTGTGTACGTTATCATGTAATTGTTCTAGCCCTTGTGTCCTGTGTACAGAGATGCAGAAGGTGTTGGCACGATTATATAAGTTAATAATATCACTTACTATACTCTTTATGATTGTATAACCATTCTGTGTATTATCCTTTTACTGTTTTTTCTAGTAATAATCCATTCTGAATAAAGTGTTTAGCACAAGGTATGATGTGTCATTTTTCTGGGTCACACACTTCCATGATCTGTGAGTAACATTTATGAGTTCCCATTGTCAGCTTTACCCAGGCAGCAGTCACTATGTGCACTCAGGCAGGCTGTGTAGGTGAAGATGGCGTGGGACTATAAGTTGCAGCCAGTGTGCTCTTTTCATTTTTTTTTAATCCCAAAATCTCCATTTTAAGGAAAAGTTAGACTACTCTGCCATACAGAAATACTCCTTTTTTATGGGTAGTTAGGTTGTGTTATGATGCTCAGTAGGCGAGGTGTGTATTGTGTGTGCATTGTAGTGTGTGTGTGTGTGTGTGTGTGTGTGTGTGTGTGTGTGTGTGTGTGTGTGTGTGTGTGTGTGTGTGTGTGTGTGTGTGTGTGTGTGTGTGTGTGTGTGTGTGTGTGTGTGTGTGTGTGTGTGTGTGTGTGTGTGTGTGTGTGTGTGTGTGTGTGTGTGTGTGTGTGTGTGTGTGTGTGTGTGTGTGTGTGTGTGTGTGTGTGTGTGTGTGTGAGCACCCTGTGTATATAGTCAGCCTTGTATGCTTTCCCAACAGTCTCAGTCCAAGCCAGTGTGATGTGCAGCTCAATGAGAGTTGCATGAATACACACGAATAGAGAGCTGTGCTTAGCTAACCGCAGTAATCAGAGCACTAGAGGGGCACCAACGTCCAACCAGAGTCCTGATCCACACTGGCCTGGAATCCCAACCTTGGAGCAAGGCAACACTGCACAATCCAGGCACAAAGGCTCCAGCGACTGCACACTGCTCATCAACTGCTCACTGCCAGCAATGCAGCTTTGTGTAGAAATATACCCCTACAGGTCTGAGATTATAGATAGATAGATAGATAGATAGATAGATAGATAGATAGATGACAACCCAGGCCACTATTATGTTGGAGCATTTTGTAGCTGCTTAGCAGAAGTGAGGATGAAGTTTACATATGTATGTAGTCATAGGAAGTGATTTATTGTATGCTTGGAGCTATCGTATGCTTGAAGACTTACAGAGGAGTGACATTTTCGAAAACAAGTAAAGAAAGAAAGAGAGAGAGAGAAAGAAAGAAAGAAAGAAAGAAAGAAAGAAAGAAAGAAAGAAAGAAAGAAAGAAAAAGAAAGAAACGATAAGTGCAAAATAGAATCGAAAAAGGGAGAGAGAGTAGAAGCTACATACGCTAATTTACTAAAGGAAAAGAAAGAAAGAAAAAAAGAAAGAAAGAGAAAGAAAGAGAAAGAAAGAAAGAAAGAAAGAAAGAAAAAGAGGGAGAGAGAGAGAGGGAGAGAAAGAAAGAAAGAAAGAAAGAAAGAAAGAAAGAAAGAAAGAAAGAAAGAAAGAAAGAAAGAAAGAAAGAAAGAAAGAAAGAAAGAAAGAAAGAAAAAGAAAATCATGTCCCATCCACCCCCCACAAAAAAAACTGGAGGATTAAGAGAAAGATACAGTATATATATAACATATAGTTTCCCACATCCTGTATTCTAGAAATGAGGATCAAATCTATACATGTAACTCATAGGAAATATTTTATTGTATGATTGAAGAGCAGTGACGTTACAGAATGAAACTAGTACTGGCTTCCTGACACTTTGAGCTAAGATATGGAAAGAAGAAAGAAAGAAAGAAAGAAAGAAAGAAAGAAAGAAAGAAAGAAAGAAAGAAAGAAAGAAAGAAAGAAAGAAAGAAAGAAAGAAAGAAAGAAAGAAAGAAAGAGAAATGATAAGTGCAAAACAGATTCGAAAAAGGGAGAGAGAGTAGAAGCTATAGAGGCTAATTTACTAAAGGATATGAGAGTCTTCACTAAGTAGAATTGTTTGAATATTCCTTTCTGTTTTCCAATCATGTGAAAAGTAAATTCCGTTTTGTTTTTTCATTTCATCTGCATGTGATTGGATAATTGAAGTGGATATTCACTCAATTTATATTGTGAAGATCCTCTACTTTTTAAGTAAATCAGCTCAATATATGTAAATATCTATTCTATAGATACATAGATAGATAGATAGATAGATAGATAGATAGATAGATAGATAGATAGATAGATAGATAGATAGATAGATATGGATTAGAGGACCAGAGGTATCGCACCACTTGTCAGGTTACCTGGTTGGTTCTGCTCCTTTCATGGACCATCTTCTCTACACATATTTATATGCCAGCATTGATACTTTGTACACATAATTATTCATTAATTAAATATACAAATATCTGCCATTAACCACACTAGAAATTCAAACACTAGTGTATTCACTCCATCCTCACTTCCCTATACATATGTGACATTGTATTCCTTTTTTGGGGGGAATAAGTTTGTGATTGTGAATTGGTGCCATCTGCCCACAGACCTAAGCTGGGGGTATTGATCGCATGTACTTGTAATTTCATCTTCATCCACATCCTGGCTTGCCCCGGATAATAAAACTAAGAGCTGGGAGCTGAAGAAGGCCTACCGATAACGATCAGGTCCTACCAAGTAAAGAGGAAAAGCTGCCCGCTTTGCTGGGTTTGATAGGCCCTATCTTCCCCAGGCAGATGGATTTGGTGTGGGAGCTTAACACACAGATTTTCATAGATTTACACCTCAATCAGCCATTGAAGTTTTTCAACGCAAATCCCAAATCATCATTGTTTGTGTGTTATTGTCCGGGTGGGCAAACACGATATTCGCTGAGAAATTAGGAGTGTGAACAATGTTCCCCCAAATTTACATTGAAATTCGTCCAAGGGTGCATATTTAGCAAAATCTTACTTGAGAATATATATATGTAATAAAATATTCATAGGGATATATTTAAATACTATTGTATTTTATATATATATATATATATATATATATATATATATATATATATATATATATATATATATGTGTGTATAAAATAAACCACTGCAGGACCTCTAAACACTTTACACACTGCACCAGAAAGAACAACAAAAGAGCAGTCATATCTGTAAAGATTTCTCGAAGAATTTAATTATAGCTTACAAAAGAAAAAAAATGCAAACATCCTTCTTTTAATTTCAACTTTAAATAAAGTAGCCTGTTTAAAAATTAATTTATAATAAAAAAAAAAAAGAAAAGGGTGGGGTGACTTACCAGACTGAATATAATGATGTCAGAGTTTTATTTTTTTTTTTTGCTTTTGTTTTTTTTTTATATTTTATTACACATTATATACAGTTATTGAATACTAGGTTCACGCTGGGGAGGTATTTGTGCAGGGATTGAACGTCAATGTACACAGCAATATATAGAACAGATCCCATGACCCTAATGTTCAGGTGTATACATATTTTATCAGGAAGGGAGGTTGTTCTCAGCCTAAAAAATGTTTTGAAGAATTGCATTAACCCTTTCAATATCTGTGATTTTTGCAAGACATTTACAGGTGAGTCAATGTTTACATCTATAGGTGATAAGGCATTTTTTTTGGTGGGGGGTCAAGTTATTGACTATTATACTATTGTCTCTAGGCATTAAAGCATCAAAACATTTATGTTCACCCAAGTGATTGCTAGAGCTCAGTGCAAATTAAAAAAAAACTGCATCAGTGCCAATATTTGCTTAAAGGACAAGTTCCATAGGCGTTTCAGTTAGAAAACCTGTCTGCCAGTTATACCTTCCTTCTTTCATAGTAATAATAGTGGAAACTTAAAGATAATTTAAAACTATTTAAATATAATACTTAATGGCTACCCCATGCTGAATGACCTCTTATAACATCTTACAAGGCAATCAGTCGCCAAGGTGCGACCAATGTGAAGCAAAGACAAATGTGGCGCAAAAGCTGCACTTCTGGCGCAAGAAAACTGACAAATAGCACCAACTTTAGTAAATACTTTTCGCACTGGGCTTAAATAAAACGCCAGTACCTTTGGCAGAAAAAAATGCTGATATAGAGCATTTTTGTGCCTTTATAGGTTGAGCTTAAAATATGCCTCCAATCGTCCTAATGTGCACGGACACATAGGATAACACTGAGCTGCTTCTGCAGGAAAAACACAAAACTCCTGGAGAAGCAGCGATTTTTAAGCCAGTGTGCATGGAGTCCAATAGGGGTTTCCTAGAACAAGTGCCCTTGGGGATTGTTGCCTGTACTCACACCACACTGGAGTCTTCTCAGCACCTCCCCTGTGACCCTCCACCGAATCTGGGGAATATATGACCCTTGTCTGTCGCAGTGGTAGGCAAGAAAGGAGCCTGCCCCCCCCCCCCCCCCCATCAAAAAAAAGTGGTGATTCGGAAGTGAAAAATTTGTTTTGAAGTGGACATGAAATTCCAGGCACGTTTCTTTGTGAGTAATAAGAAGATTATAAAAGTGTATTTTCAAGTAAAAACAAGTTTGCAATCCAGCTTGTGTTATTCACGGCTGGATAAGCAGCCTGGGGCAAAGCAAAAAAAAAGAAGTTGAATGCATTAACTTAGTGCTTGGATACTGCAAACTATGCAAAATAGGTAAAAGGCAGAACACATGACAGGGCACCTAAGTCTGCAGGGGAGGAGCTGAAGGCTAAACAGAGGTACGGTGGAGACAGTGTTTATTATATATATATATATACATATATATATATATATATATATATAATTTATTTATTTTGCAAACACACAAGTGCAATGCAGCAAGCAACCTAACTGCCCAGGTTGCACAGCAAACTTGAAAAAGTACATATTACCTAGAAATACCCCTGCAGCCAATTAATCCTTTTTTATGATGGGAAAAAAAAGTATATACACATGACTGTGCTCTAAAGGGTTAATGGAATCTGCACTGATAGGCTTTTTGCTAACTGCTTTTCAAGACTTAAAAATTGAAAAAAGAAAAAAAAATCCAAAACAAACGCGTATATATATATATATATACATATATATATATATTGCCAAACATTGAAGTATTTAGGATGTTGATTAACCCTTTGGATTGCATCCATATCCCCCACCCTGGCTCACAGAACTCAGAAAGTGCAATCGAGGGAAGGAGAGGTTCAGGAGGACGATGACGAATACACCAGAATCGCAGAAGAAATAGGAAAACCAAATGAGTTTTTTGTATTTTCAGAAAGTTTTGTACATATGGAAACAGAAACACGCAGAGCAGACAAGATTATAATAAGCGCTCTAAGTGGGCCCTCAGAATGGCCCGGGGATGGTTGGGGGGACACCTGGAACAATTCTTGCATAACATGATTACGGTTTGTATCAAAAGCATTTCTAGAGTTGAGGGGGGTCCAAGAAACATAAGAGGGAAAAAAGGTTGGAGAGGGAAAGAAAGAAAGAAAGAAAGAAAGAAAGAAAGAAAGAAAGAAAGAAAGAAAGAAAGAAAGAAAGAAAGAAAGAAAGAAAGAAAGAAAGAATTGCAAAACAGTCGGGAAAAGGAGAGAGAGAGAGAGGGAGAGAGAGAGAGAGAGAGAGAGAGAAAGAGAGCAAGAAAGAAAGAGAGAAAGAAAGAAAGAGAGAAAGAAAGAAAGAAAGAAAGAAAGAAAGAAAGAAAGAAAGAAAGAAAGAAAGAAAGAAAGAAAGAAAGAAAATGTAAAATAAAAGAAAGTCGAACACAGAGGAGAAAAAAAAAAAGAAAAAAGCAACAGAGAAAAAAAGAGAGAGTGAGAAAGGAAGGGAGAGTTGAGACAGACCAGAAAAAGAAAAAAAAACAGGAGAGAAAGAGAAGGAGAGAGGGAGAAATAGAAAATGAGAATTTAAAAGGGTCAGAAAAGGGGGGGGGAAGAGGGAGGGGGGACAAAGAGGAAATGAGAGTTAAAAACAGAGAAGAAAAAGGAAAAACGAAAGAAAGAAAGAAAGAAAGAAAGAAAGAAAGAAAGAAAGAAAGAAAGAAAAAAGAAAATAAAGTTTAAAAAAGACCAGTTAAGGGGGGAGAGAAATAAGAAAGGAGAGAGCGGAAAGGAGAGTTGAAAACAAACAAGCAAAGGAAAAGAGAGAGAGAGAAGGAGAGAGAGAGAGAGAGAGAGAGAGAGAGAGAGAGAGAGAGAGAGAGAGAGAGAGAGGGAGGGAGAGAGAGAGAGAGGAGAGAGAGAAGGCAGGCACCTTCCACAATGGAGAAACAACTCAAACAATAAAAGGGTTGTGGGGCAAATATTAAGGAAACAAATTAGAAATATTATATACAAGCATTTCTACACATATATTACAACTGGGAACACGGCCTCATCATTGAGATATACATAATTCATATAAAATCTTGAAATAAAAATAAAAATCTGTTACAGTCATAAACTATTCTTTTTTCCACATTAACCAGTAAACCCACACAGGCAGTGACAGAGGTGTAGAAAAAAAGGTGCTTACGAATAAAAATGATTGTCAGCTGGACAACAACAAAAAAGAAAAAAAAAGAATAACAATGAAAAAATACAGAAAAGGTTTGCATCTGGAGTGACCATTTACTCGGATTTTTGACAGACAGAGGAGATAAATCGACAAAAAATAAATAACAAAAAAACTGAGAAGAGGTGGAGATATGAGTGTTTCCTCTTCCTGGAGATCCTGGGTAGGTTTTTTTTGGAACGGAGAGGTTTAGAATAAGTCCCCACATACAAATGATTCATGCAAGTGGTCATGCGTCCATAATAAGCGCAAATAGACGTCGTGCTTGTCCTTTAGGAGTCTAGGTGTCACCTTTTTTTTACGTCCTCTAGTTGTTGTGTGACAGTCCCTGGAAGTTCAGGTCCATTATCAGTCCCTTCTAGGTCTGGCATGAGTGGGTCTGCCTAGCTATCATACATCACATTCTGAGTCGCTGGAGGTGACTGACAGGATGGAGGTGCCAGTCTCAGCTCGCTCTGCCAGGCTGGACACACTGGTGGTCGGACTGGCAGCCGCTGTGGAGGGTGACTCTGCCGAGCTGTGTGTGGGGCAACCTGGATCTGCCAACGACCGCATGCCACTTTGTCCGATAGACTGGTGCTGAAGCCTGGTAAAGGGGGACACCACAGAATGCAACGTGAATATTCAAAAATGTTTCATCCCTGCCACAATCATGAAAAAAAATGGGGGTGCAAGTATTTGTACTGCGCCACTACAATGCAAGCACCCTAGCACCTCTTAGAACTCTAGCACCCCTATATATTTCATATGCCTTGAAACACAGGTGTCAACTGTATCACAGACTAGAACAAAATAAAAAAAAATGCTCTGTATAATACAAGCCCAAAATAAATAAGCTGAAATCAGATTTCTGGGAACTTTTTTTGAGCAGTTACAATTTGGGACCTTCATAAGCTACAATTTATTGGGTCGCAAGTTGTGTTTTGATATTGATGCTGTTACCCTTATTAATGGCACAAATTCTCAGCTGAATCAACATTTTCACATCTCTGGTTGGACAATTTGAGAATTTCACGTGTTCCTCTAATACTATAATATCACTGCTCCAGTGCTGACCCAGTTAGATCCTCTATTAGGGGTATAACATAAAGCTGTGATCTTTTCACTGCTACACAGGATGTGCGACATTGTATTTTTATTCGGACGATTCTGCTACATTTATCATTATCCAATTTTAATACATAAAGAAAACTTGTGTGGTTTATGCCTCAGCTGTCGATGGTATGCTATGCAGTCACTATATAATATTATCACATCTTCATATTACTTAAATATCTTCTCATTTTAAAGTTCTCTAAAAAGCACAATTAAAAAAAATAAGTAAAACACCCCAAAATGTATCAATATTCATTCAACCCCTTCATTATACATCCCGTTCAGCTAAACAGTGTTTTTTTAATAATACAAAATAAAATAATATGATCTTGCCTCTATAGGGACCTAATATGAAAATAAAGCTTTAAAATTATTTAACTTCCATATAAGATTCTAAAAAAGACCAGAACTCCCTATACAATGGTTGTCTATGGCAAAAGCCTGGACGTCCTATATTAGAATATTATGATCAATCCCTTAAAGTTAGTGAGAATCCATGAATTTGGTATAATTGGGTCTACTGAGATTTTGAATATGACATATAACTATGTATAGACATGTTAATAGATATGTAGATGCAGTTAAATTTATAGGTGTATTTGGATACATAGATGTATTTAGATATATAGATGTTATTACATTTTTAGATGTATTTAAATATATACTTGTAGTTAGATTATAGATGTATATAGATGCATAGATGTAGTTACAGTTATCCATATATTTATATACATAGGTGTAGTTATTTTTATAGGTGTATTTAGATACATAGATGTAGTTACATTTATCATTGCATTTAAATATATAGATGTGATCAGCTTTATAGTTGTGTGTGTGTGTTGTGTAGGTTTATAGGTATGTTTAGATACATAGATGTAGTTAAATGTATCAATATATTTATATACATATGTGTAGTTACTTTTATAGGTGTATTTAGATACAGAGATATAGTTACATTTACAATTGTATTTAGATACATAGATGTGATCAGATTTATAAGTGTGTGTGTGTGTTGTGTAGATTTATAGGTATGTTTAGATACATAGATGTAGTCACATTTATAATTGTATTTAGATACATAGATGTGATCAGATTTATAAGTGTGTGTGTGTTTGTTGTGTAGATTTACAGGTATGTTTAGATACATAGATGTAGTTACATTATTAGGTGTATTTAGATATATAGATGTGGTCAGATTTATAGGTGTGTGTGTGTAGGTTTATAGGTATGTTTAGATACATAGATGTAGTCACATTTATATTTGTATTTAGATATATAGATGTGGTCAGATTTATAGGTGTGTGTGTTGTGTAGATTTACAGGTATGTTTAGATACATAGATGTAGTTACTTTATTAGGTGTATTTAGATATATAGATGTGGTCAGATTTATAGGTGTGTGTGTAGGTTTATAGGTATGTTTAGATACATAGATGTAGTCACATTTATAATTGTATTTAGATATATAGATGTGGTCAGATTTATAGGTGTGTGTGTAGATTTATATGTATGTTTAGTTGCATTGATGTAGTTACATTTATAGGTGTATTTAGACACATAGATGTATTTAGCTATATACAAGCCAGGTATAGTTTATTCTATAGTGGATGGAAGTTGTACACTGTTCTGTGTTGCCCTGCCTCTTGTTGGGGGTCCCAGGTATTATTTAGGCGCTATATATTGTGCAGCACTAGCGCTGTCAATACCTTTTCTGTTGACAAAAGCCCCCCGTAGCTAACCTTGTTTACCATTTAAGCCTAGCTGCTGTAATTCCCTAATTTGCCCTAACCAACATTGAAAGAGGTAAACAATTTGTGTCAGTGTCTTTCTTGCTCAGTACAAATGAAGCCCAGCCTGCCAGTGACATAATGTAATGAATTTCAGCAGACAATAGGTACACTGCACGTTTGTTTACACACTCGCTGTGTTAATTAAATGGAAATCAGGACGAGCCCGGAGAAGCTACTTAAGAGGGGTTTTAGCCTTCCAGAATGGAGGTGCATCACCTAGACCTAATCAGGGGCCATTGCACATGACTTGGATGGGGTTCAGGAACATTTCCTCCTCTCCTTCCTGACTTGTCCTCACCTATCTGCACATTGCACACTAACTGCTGGGTCTTCTGGAAGTCCATTAGAATTTCAGCTATAATGCTACTGATGAATTATATCTATATAGCACAGCAGATGATGTAGTATATAGTGTATGTGTGTGTGAGTTGCTGAAAAGATCTCGTATATGGGGGGGGGGGTACAGCTCTTTTCATGTGCCTGTGTTTACCTCTTTTCATGTGCCTGTGTTTACCTTTAAATGCAAATTATTTATTATATATCCTCCCTGCAATATTAAAATATATTAAGCGTGTGTGTATGCGTGTATATATATATATATATATATATATAGAAAGAGAGAGAGAGTCAAATTAGTAAAAAAAAAACTATTTCACTTACTTAACATTTTTTTTATAATTGTATATATAAATAAATAGAGAGAGAGTCAAACACATGTTTCACTTCCACTTACCTAACAATTTATATGTATAGAGAGAGAGAGTCAAACTAGTAAAAAAAACTATTTACTTTCACTTACTTAAGGATTTATTACATATATATATATATATATATAAAGAGAGAGGCAGTGAGAGACAGTCAAACACACGTTTAACTTCCACTGACTTAACACTTTATGTATATATAGTCAAACCAGTCAAAAACTATTTAATTTCACTTACTTAATATTTTATTTGAGAGAGAGAGTCAAATCCACTTATCTAATATTTTATGTGTAGTCAAATAAAAAAAAACCCACATATTTACTTTCACCTAAAATATATATATATATACATTTATATATATATATATATATATATATATATATATATATATATGAGAAAGTCAAATATTTATTGAACTTAACTTTCTTAACATTATCTATATATATATATCTTTATATATCTTTCACTTAACATTTTATTATTATATAGATAGAGGGAGTCAAATACATATGTAATTTCACATTCTCTCTCTATACATATATTTGTATCTGACTATAGATATATCTGGTAGCACATACATACCATGATATATTTTATTACATTATCTCTCTGTCACATGGATAGAGAGATGGATAGATAGATAGATAGATAGATGTAGGAATCTATACTTTTTTTTGGAAAATGTATATCCTATACTTTACTGGGCTTTTTTAAATGACATATCTATTTGTCTATCGCATTTATATTTCTGTCATTATGATGATGATTATGATTATGATGATGATGATTTGTGTTGTTATTGCGGCTGCTGTTCGGACGTGGTTGCCCTCTCCTTGTTCTGGTTGGGTATACATTTGCGGATGGAAGTATTGGGTGAGATGGTGCCCTGGGTGAAGAGTGGCCCCCATGGTGAGAGAAGGGCCCCTGGGAGGTGGGCACTGACCTGTTCTTGGCAGCCGCCGCTCTGTCCCTCTGCCTGCGGTTCTTGAACCAGTTGCCCACCTGCGTGGGGGTGAGCCCGGTGGCCTGGGCCAGTTCCCTCTTCTTGCTGGGGTTGGGGTAGGGGTCCTGCAGGTACCACTCCCTCAGCAGGCTGCGAGTCCTCTCCTTGAAGCAGTGGGTTTTCTGCTCCCCGTCCCAGATGGTCCTGGGCAGGGGGAACTTCTTCCTCACCCTGTACTTATCAACCGGTCCTAGGGGGCGGCCCCGGAGCTTCTCGGCCTCCTGGTAGTGGGCTTCCAGCCACATGGCCTGCAGCTTCCCGTGGGACTCCTTGGTGAACTTGTGGTTCTCCAGGATGTGGTAGAGGTCCCTGAAGTTGCCGGTGTGGAAGGCCACCACGGCCCGGGCTCTCAGGATGGACTCATGCTTGTTGATGGCCTCGCACGCCCCGGGGGCCACGGGCAAGGACCAGAGGAAGCGCCCCAGCCGCTCGATGTCCCCGGTCTCCTCCAGCGTCTCGCACACGCTGGCCACTTGCTCCGGGGAGAAGTTGAGAGTGGGCAGCTGGAACATTGACAGCTCTTCGGGGGCCCGCACACCGCCGCCGCCGCCTCCTCCTCCGCCGCCGCCGCCGCCACCTCCGCCGCTGCCGCCGGCCAGGAGCAGGGAGCGCTCGCTGAAGTTTGGCAGGAAGAAGTGGGTGGGATAGAGCTCTAGAGGAGATCGGAACACCATGGAATGGCCGCAGTACAGCAGAGAATCACAAGAGAAAGGAAAAAAAAAAAAAAAAAAAAGAAAAAAATCATTCAATCATTCAAACAGCAATCGCCTAATGACACCGGCCTCATAATATCTCCCCTACATCCACACTGAGTGCAGCATTGAAACATTGTTTCGCTTTTCTATTGGTCTACCAGGTGTCGTTGTGAGGTCGCCATGGCGACGCTGCCAATCACTGTCAACCCTGCCAATCACGGCCTGCCACGTCACAGGACAACTTCCCCCCTGTAGGAAAAGGGGAGGTGGGAGTGGAGTAGGGAGTAGGAAAGGAAGGGGGGTCCGGGGGGGGGGGGCGGAGAGGAGGGGGGGGGGGTTCCATGTTTGCTGCTGCTGCTGCTTGCTGGAGGTTTATCTAATCTGCTACTCCCCTTCCCCTAAATAAGGGATCAAATAATGTGATTGCTGAATGGGATGAGCAATTAGTGGGTGGAATATTATTGTGATCTTAACGAGGCTAAAGGAGATATGGGGGGGAAGGGGAGCAGCAGAGAGAGAGAGAGCAAGAAGGGAAAAAAAGAGGGGGAGTTAAATGGGCCAGGCTGGGAGACACTAAAGGGCTCCTGACTGAGACAATTTACACATGATTTGCACGTAGTTTCACTTCATTCTGCCCATCTGAACACTAATAGTGCCGGGGAAAGAAAAGAGAGATGAGATCATTAGAGGCATCCTCGTCCTGGTGACCCTACCAGAGGCTCAGGGAGCAGATTGTGGGCAGCCTGGCACTGCAACCTTCTCCAGGATGTCCAACCCTGCCAGGATGAGGGGGGGGGGGGGGGGGTGTCCTGAACTTCTTCAGGGGGGGGTCCCTGCACTTCTTGGGGGGGGGGGGGGGGTCCTGAACTTCTTCTCACTCTTAAGAAACTTTTCTACAAGCAACTCCAACTTTTTACAAGTTCTTTTTTTACTTTTCAAAAACTTTTTTGGCCCCATACTTACTATACTTGACATATTTCAGATAATGACAGCTGTATTCTGACACCTTATCACTATATGCTGTTGTATGAGAATGTCATCCAGATATACAGCTTAGAGGCTATAGCTTATTGTAGCAAATACAGAAGTACACACACCTACACACACACACACACACACACATACATACACACACACATATATACATACATACATACACACACACGTGTCATGACAGCTGAATTCTGACACCATATCACTATATGCTGTTGTATGAGAATGTCATCCAGGTATACAGCTTCGAGGCTATAGCTTATTGTAGCAAATACAGAAGTATACACACCTACACACACACATACATACATACACACACACATACACACACACACATACATACATACACACACACGTGTCATGACAGCTGAATTCTGACACCATATCACTATATGCTGTTGTATGAGAATGTCATCCAGGTATACAGCTTCGAGGCTATAGCTTATTGTAGCAAATACAGAAGTACACACACCTACACACACACACACACACACATACATACACACACACATATATACATACACACACACACACACACACACACACACACACACACACACACACACACACACACACACGTGTCATGACAGCTGAATTCTGACACCATATCACCATATGCTCTTGTATGAGAATGTCATCCAGGTATACAATTTAGAGGCTATAGCTTATTGTAGCAAATACAGAAGTACACACATGCACACACACACATACATACATACACACATACACACACACACACACACACACACACACACACACACACGTGTCATGACAGCTGAATTCTGACACCATCTCACCATATGCTGTTGTATGAGAATGTCATCCAGGTATACAGCTTAGAGGCTATAGCTTATTGTAGCAAATACAGAAGTACACACACCTACACACATACATACATACATACACACACACATACACACGTGTCATGACAGCTGAATTCTGACACCTTATCACTATATGCTGTTGTATGAGAATGTCATCCAGGTATACAGCTTAGAGGCTATAGCTTATTGTAGCAAATACAGAAGTACACACACACACACACACACACCTACACAGACACATGTGTCATGACAGCTGAATTCTGCCACCTTATCAGTATATGCTGTTTTAGGAATAATGACAGCTGTGTGAGGCTACTTAGCAGCCACTAATGTGAACTGGATGCTTGTGTCTTCATCCACTATGAATATAGAATAGTAAGACATAACATCACTACTCTGATTGTGGAAGAATGATGTCATATCTGGAGAGCAGTGATGACTTCCAAGACAGAAGATATAGTTTATTTATAAATCAATGTATTTATAATATAGTCCAATCCTGCATACTAATGCATATCATAATAGAAAGAAGTTATTTTGATGCTGGTTTTTAATGAGATTCTGTTGTACTGCATTGCTATTTATGTCATCACATTTGAAGAAAAGTGATGTCTGGATGGTAGTAATGAATTTTAAATGAGGGGATCAGTATTACACAAACACACATCAATATCAATATAAGCCTATATAGTCATTCAGTTGTAGTAATAAAAATAATAATAGTTAAAAAAAAAATGATAATAATAATAGTAATAATAATAATAACAACAACAAATAATAATAATGATGATAATTATTATCGTAATTTTTTTAAATTATTATTTTTATTATTATTATTAGTAGTAGTATTAGTAGTAATAGTAGTATCTTATACCCCAAGTGGATGCTTTTTATTGCATTGGTATTTTTGGCATTACGTTGAAGAGAAATGCTGTCAGGAAAGTTGTGATGTGTTTGGCTATTGAAGGTATACATTTTTATCTGTAAACATAGACCTACATAAATAAATTCTGAAATTAGTACAGACTGGAAGTGGCAGCTTAATTTAGTTAACATTACAGGTAGGGATGGTATGATATCTATCTATCTATCTATCTATCTATCTATCTATCTATCTATCTATCTATTTCTTTCTTTCTATCTATTCCTTTTATACACTATGAATTTTCTGTTATAACTGTTATAAATGATGAAAGTATAATTTTTGTAAATATAAATATATGAAAGTGTGCCTTTTTCTCAGAATACACTGTATAATAACTGACTGGAGATGGCAGCTTCTATTATGAAACATCACAAGGTATGATATGTTATGATATCTATCTATCTATCTATCTATCTATCTATCTATCTATCTATCTATCTCTCTATTTTTAGCAAATACATAAGTACCCCCCTGACACACACACCACACACATGTATGTATATATATATATATATATATATATATATATATATATATATAAATGTTGCCCCCCCCCCCATTGTTCTCCTTGTGGCTTTGTATGTTCTGATCTTGCCCCTACATGTGTATATCAGTGGGGTGCAGAAGACAGGCGTGCTGGATCTTCTGTACCTACAGACCCCCCCCCCCCAACCCACCACCACCCAGCTCCTGCTACCCACCCTACAACTCTCTCTTATTAGGTGAGAAGATTTAATCAGCATCTCAGTGCTTTGTTGAATCTGTGTAGCTATGGCAGTGTGATTTACAGAGATTTGTACGGGTCAGGGAAGTCTTTCCAGCCTTACTGTGTATATTTAGACAGGACTTTGCTTGGTGTTAAAAAGTGTATATTTTCAATGGGTTCACACACAGTAGCAAACAATAGCCACATTGTAAAGGCATGTACAACGCGTATTGAAACGCAGCACCCAGACTTCTGCTAATCTGCCCTCAGTAAAGCTGAAATAATTATCCTAAGCCGCCTTTCTACAAGAAAAAAAAATCATTGAGGAATTCAAACTTTTTTTTTTTTTTTTTTTTGAAAGATCTTTTCTGCATTCCGATGGAGATCTAGGGGCAAAGCATAGAGCCCCAACTACTTCCAGCCTCAATGAAAAACAGATATAACAATTAAAACAGGAGACATAGCGTGCCATGCAACTTCAGCAGAAGAAAAGAGACAGCAATGGAGGCTGAGGAGGTTCCCCTTCATGGCTGGAGCAGCTCAGGGTATCACATGCACAGGGGCCACACATAGGTTACAGCACAGGGAGGGCCAATAGGATTGCCTCAAACGTGTAGACCTATTAGTAGTGCAGCTAATGAGCCATGAGTAATTAAGTGCTTAACATATCACGAAGTTAACTGTAAGATCGAGTTACACACACACACAAATAGAAACACACACACACATAGACATACACACATACATAGACACACACATAGTCATAGACATACACACACACACACAGACACATAGACATACACACACACATGCATACACATAGACATACACACACAAATAGAAACACACACACACATAGACATACACACACATATACACACACATACATAGACACACACATAGTCATAGACATACACACACATATACACACACATACATAGACACACACATAGTCATAGACATACACACACATAGACACACACATAGTCATAGACATACACACACACACACACACACACACACACACACACACACACACACACACATACATACATACATAGACACACACACACACACAAACACACACACACACACACACACACACACACACACACACCCACACACACACACATACAGACACATATACACACACATACATAGACACACACACACACACACATACAAACACATATACACACACATACATAGACACACACAGACACACACACACACACACACACACACACACACACACACACACACATAGACACAAACACACACATAGACACACATACAAACACACACATAGATACACACACACACACACACACACACAGACACACATAGACACACACACACACACACACACACACACACACACACACACATAGACACACACATACAAACACACACATAGACACACACACACACATAGACACACACACTTCACCAGTAAAGGTAAAACTATACATTCTGCAGAAAACTCCATTGGAGCTGCTGGTGAGGTCATCCTTTGCCTTAGAAGGGTAGTGACGTCACGTCTGCCAAACTATAGACTTTGGAAGTAGGGACTGTCACTACTGGAAATGCATAACAAGAGTGATGATATCATATTTATTAAAATGACTTTAACTATCAATGGGTCACCTGACAAAACAAACAGGAATATAACCTAGGAAGCTGTGTTTCTAAAAAATGTCTTTGTTATAAAAAGTCCTGAAAAAAATAGAAACTGTTATATATATGTGACATACATGTATATAGAGGTGAGGTCATTTCAGTAAAAAAAAAAAAAACTTTTAGGGGGAGCTTTGATGTCATGAGCAGGTGTTATGTTAGGTTATGTTCGTTTTCAGATCATTGCCAAGGACTGCCAAGGGCTGCCCTTCTCTCTCTACATATACTGAGGCCTATTTTCTAAAATTGCATGGTGCAAAATCTGGCGCAGCTCTGCAAAGAAACCAATCAGCTTCCAAGTTTTATTATCAAAACTTAAAGTGTAAGTAAAGACTACTTTGTAAGTTGTACCTACAGATGAGCCTATAATAAGGCTTACCTTTAGGTACAGTGAATATCTCCTAAACTTGCACCATTTAGGAGATACACCGCATGAAGTCAGTGATGCCACCAACACATGAGCTCTGAAGGGATGGCACAGCATGCTGGACCTTCAGAACTCCTGTGCCACAGCCGTTGGGCTTCTGAACGCATGAGTGGAAATGACGTCATTGCAGTTCGGGCCATTCATACTGCCAAGGCCCGCGAACCCGGAAGGAAGACTGCGTGAAGATGGCGGCATTGGGAAGCTGTGACAAGCCATGCTGTAGGGCTCCCTGTACAGGTTAGTCTGTCATAATGTACTAGTATGTGGTGCATAGTAATACATTATGACCTAAACCTGTAGGGGGCCCATTTTTTTATTTAAATTTTTTTATGGGCGGTTTACTACCACTTTAATTGACCAAGCTGAAGTTAGAAGCTGATTGGCTACCATGCACAGCTGCACCAGATTTTGCACTCTCCAGTTTTAGTGAATCACCCCCTATATATGTACAGCACTGCATAACTTGTTGGTAGTATTTACAGTAAGCACCTGTAAAAAATAAATAAATAAATAAATATTTTTCTATATAGGCATCTACCTGTCTATTTGTGCTCCAGTTTTAGTAAATCTCCCTCATTGTATATGTATATTTACTGTCTGTCTATCTATCTATCTATGTATCTACATTCTATTTATATATTCCCTCTCTATATTTTCTTTTTCTCTCCCCCTCACTCTCTCTCTTCATTTTATATTAATTTATTTATTTATATATATTCTCCCCCCCCCCCCCATATATCTATTCTCCCTCTCTCTCTCTGTATTATATATTTATTCATTGGTTATTTATTGTTCACACACACACACATACATATATATATATATATATATATATATATAAATTATATATATATATTCTCCCCCCTCTGTCTATTATATATATATATTCTATCTCCTTTTTTTTTTTTACTAGTTCTACTGTCTCTCTCTCCCTCTCTCTTATATATTTATTTATTGTTCATGTATGTATATATATATCCCCCCATTATATATTTATATTATATATATTCTCTCTCTCTCTGCCTCTCTCTCTCTCCTCTCGCTCTCTCATCATGAACTAGTGTGTTTGTGTGTATAAACACACTGGTGATTACAATAACTGGGGGAGGGTGTTAATGCTCTTGATGCTGCTTCGTCACTGCCACATGTATACCTTGAATTCTTGGAAATTAAATGAATTAATCTGAATGAATAGACAATGCACAGCATAAGAATAAAATAATGTTGGATTCAGGCTTTCTATTGTCATTCCCTGTCTATATATATATATATATATATATATATATATATATAGGAAAGCTTGCCATCATCTGTAATACTGTGCAGTGTGCAGCAGCCTCCAAGCCTCCAGCAGGCAGTGATTGGGCTCGCCCTGGCTATGTTAGGGACACATTCTTATGTCCTTAAATGCACAGGCAGATAATTGTTGGCGCTCCATCTTTGTGTGAGGGGGCCAAATGCCTTTTAATGACTGCAGCTGCTGGCTGAAATCTATCAATGGAATTGGCTTATTGCGAAGCCCCCCTAGAAAAAAAAACCCTTCTCATTGCCTTCAAATCTAGAGTTGGAAGATTGGTGATGGATTGAGATAGAGGCATAAAAGGTCTGAGAGCTGGGCAGCCATCAGCAGGGAGACAAGAGCACACAGCAAAGAACATTGCACTCTAGTCCAGCCTGCAAATCCTTTCCGGATCCTGTAAGTTCCCTCTACAGCCCCTTTCACTAAGCTCAATCGCTTCCCTGTGATTACAAGCCTTGTTCCAGCACTGCTGCTGACCTTTTGGGGGTTTTGCTATTGTAGATGGGGGGGTCAGAGAGAAAGAAAAAAAAATATTTAAATAGGGGTGGAGGGATTAGGCAGTTTAATAGTTAAATGAAATGGACCCTTCTTGTAGAGAGCAGAGACAGAGGGAGAGGGGGGATTAGTGTGCAGTCAGGCTGCAGGTGCTGTGCACTGTGTTTCCCAAGATCAAGTCTGCCTTTGTGCTGCTGCTGCTGCTGGGTGCAGGCTGTCTGTGTGCCTCTGTGTGTCTCTGTGCAGGGCTGGGGGATCCTAGGTGTTGCAGCCTCTGGACTGGCCTCTGTCATTTACTCTCTTGCTTGTGCTCACCGGCCAGCACTTCCCAGGGGCCCTGACAGTGTGCTGTGGGGAGGATGGAGCATCTCTTGTGCACTCTGCTGCTGAGGAGCAATCACAGAGGTTAGAATGCAGCTCTCCATATTTCCATTGATGCTTCTGGGTCTGCTGCTAGAAGGGGAGTTTGACATCACTTCTGTTCATTCACAGCTACATCCCTTACCTCCTAGTGTCAGATAAGTTGCAAAATTCCTCTTTACACTTCTGTGATAATAATATATACAGTGTTATTACAAGTCTGCATGGGTGTGTAGATCTAGATGTCATTCATCCACAGGGAAGTGCACCCCTCATTTATTTACATGTTTAAATATCTGAAATAGCTTTGTGTGTACAGCTCTTATTTACAGACACATGTTCCTTAACACAACTGCAACTGTGTGATTGTTTGATCAATGTAGTATACACATTTTTAATTATAATAATCTATGTATGTATGTATACATATATGTGTATAGGTTAATATAATAACACTCTTCACATATTAGTGTGTATGTATGTATGTATGTATGTATAATAATCTATGTATGTATGTATACATATATGTGTATAGGTTAATATAATAACACTCTTCACATATTAGTGTGTATGTATGTATGTATGTATGTATAATAATCTATGCATGTATGGATGTATGTAAAATAATCTATGTATGTACGTTTGTATGTATGTATGTATGTATGTATGTATGTATGTATGGATGGATACAGGTTAATATAATAACACTGTTCACATATTAGTGTGTATATATGTATGTATGTAAAATAATCTATGTATGTTTGTATGCATGTATGGGTATAGTTTAATATAATAACATTGTTCACACATTAGTGTGTATGTATGTATAATAATCTATGTATGTATGTAAAATAATCTATGTATGTATAATAATCTATATGTGTAGTATGTATGTTAATAATCTATGTATGTATGCAGGCAGGCATGTATGTATAATAATATGTGCTTGTATGTATGCATGTATGTATGTATGTGTAATATTATATATGTGTATGTATGCATGTCTATTAGTCTATGTATGTATGTATGTATGTATGTAGAATGATCTATGTATGTATGTATGTATGTATGTATGCATGTATAATAATCTATATGTGTATGTATGTTTAATAATCTATGTATGTATGCATGCATGTATGTATAATAGTCTATATGTGTATGTATGCATGTATATTATTCCATGCATGTATAATAATCTATGTATGTATAATAATCTATATGTGTATGTATGTTTAATAATATATGTATGTATGTATGCATGTATGTATAATATTCTATATGTGTATGTATGCATGTATATTATTACATGTATATATGTATGTATAATAATCTATGTATGAATGCATAATACTCTATATGTATGTATAATAATCTATATATGTATGCATGTATAATAATCTTTATGTGTATGTATATATCAGTATAGTTTAATATAATAACACTGTTCATGTATTAGTGAGTATGTAGTGAGTATATATTTATGTATACTATTCTATGATTGTAAATATATAATATTTATGTATGTATGTATGTATGTATGGGTTTAGTTTAATATACTAATACTATTCATAAATAATTTTATATGTATGTATGTATGCTTGTGTATGTGTGTATAGATATGTAAATGTAACGTGTGTGTGTGTATGTGTATATATATGTATGGAGAGAGAGAGATAGAGATAGAGAGAGAGAGAGAGAGAGAGAGAGAGAGAGAGAGAGAGAGAGAGAGAGAGAGAGAGAGAGAGAGAGAGCAGATAGTAGATGTAAATATGTTATATGTATGTATGTATGTATGTGTATAATTATATATATTAATGTACCAAGCTCTAAGGAATTACCCCAATGCTTACATTACACAGCAAAGTGCCATCAAGCCCCCAGTGTGCCCAGGTCCCCCAGTGACACAGAACAGTCCCATCTATCTAGCAGTACACACACCGGTGTCTGGAAGGTGGCTGGTCGGGCAGGACTTTGCGGAGTCATTAAAGTAGATCTTTCAGGGAAAGTAATTTTATGCAGACAAAAGCAGGGATGTGGATGGAGGAAGGGAAAGCAAAAAAACAAACAAAAAAAAACAAAAAAAAAAACCCAACAACAGCATCATTCTGATGAATGACATGTCATTAAGACATCATGCTGATTTAAATAATTCTGTCACAAACAACAAAAATGCCCCATCATATTGCACATTTTCGTCCATTAATCCCGTGAAAACATAATTATGTTGGAAGTAAAAGAAACCTTTAACCCTTTCCGCTCCTGCCAAGCTCTCTGTCTCTAAGCCCTCCCGTGGCTGGCAAGGGGTTAATTTTTACAAACTTTAGACATGGTTGGGGAAAGTTTCGATTTTTTGTTTTTCTACTGTGTTGGAGACTTTTCTGTAAAAATTGTTTAAATGTTTATTCTAGTAAAAATAAATAAATAAATAAATCGTAAAAATAACAACAAAAAAGAACTGGCTAGTGAGGGATGACATGAATATTCCACCCATGGCCAGCGCTGCTGACCCTCATTAAGTGGACATCCTGCTAGGGCCCCGGTATTATGGAGGGGCTGTCCAATCCCAACATCTGCACGCCTTGTTAGAGATTGTTAATGAGGCTTTCCCCTCACACAGAATGAAAGGCCCTCTCCATGTAGATTTACCTTATGTCAACTCTTTACTTCTAATGAATTGCATCACAATCCTTCCATGAATGGGGCCAACTCTAGAGGAAGAACTAGCTAAAAAAAAGAAAAAGAAAAGTTACTTACATTGCACAGATCTCTTTAAATAAAAAGATGCTGAAAGATTACAACATGACATGTTGCATTAGGTACTTAAGTATCCATAGTTAAATATGATACAAGTTTGGAAATATATGTTTTTGGTTATCTGGTCATAAGTATTTGTTGTGTCTTTTTGTATTTTTTTTTTTCCCTAGACCACCTCCAGTAGAACATCTGTAGGGATTGGAAAGGAAAAAAATATCAACTAATATAAAAATAAAGACCACATCCTGTGTAAGTGGACATTGCCAGTAATTTTTATAGGTCACCTACTGCTAATTTCTAAATGACTTAAAATTAATATGTATTTTTTTCCTAACGATTATTATTTTGATGGAGAATTGTGGAAAGGTTACATTTACAACCAAGCAGCACAGTGCAGCTTAATCAAACATCAGACAGTTAATTACTTGAATAAGATTTTATAGTAGTTATATAAACCTGAAGACTGCACATTTTTCTCTTTAGGTAAAAGATACACCAACTTATTGAGGTAGTTACATTATTATTATTATTATTATTATTATTAATAATAACAATAATAATAATGTCATTATTATTATTATTTATTATTCAGTTTTTTTCTTCTTATGATTATTATTTAAATATATATATATATTTAAAAAAAAATATACATATATATATATATAACTTTTTTTGCTACACTGTATACATATATACTTTTTCAGCCTATGCATTGCATGAAAGCTGAATAAAATGTAGTTATATTAGTATAGTTATATTATTATAAAAATTATTATTATTTCATAATTTTTTTTTAATATATTTATGAATTTATTTATTGCTACACTGTAAACCTTCGAGATGCTTTTACTATGCATTCCATGTAAGCTAATTAAAAAAATAGTAGAAACAGTTGCTATTACTATCATTACATTTTGCCAAAACAAGTGCAAACTCAAACAGTCAAAAGCATATATTGATACTTTTTTGTATCTTTGTAAATTGCACTTAGCATATTTTTTGTAACAACTTTTCTAATGCCACATTGTGATCTCTTGTAGCTGCTCTCCCCTCTATAGGAAGGATACTGTGTCACAAGTACCAGCTTTATATATTTTTTTAAGATCAGGTGCAACTGTATATTCCTGGGACTGTAATTTGCAGCTTGTGTGCTGCCTCCTCCCCTTAGGTTGTACTTTAAAATCAATTAGTATTTTCAAGTCTTCAAGTGAATTATTCAAAACAAATGTTTGAAAGACCCCAAGGGAGAATTTGGCCATGACAAGGGGTTTGATTAGCTGTATTTTATGCCCCCTCCCCTAAAAAAAAAGCAGACCCGAGAGAGATATCTAGAAATCAGTTCATGTCTAATTAAATGCCTGTATTCATTAGCTTCTTGGGGAAAGCATTGCCCTTTACTATAACGTGTCAGCGGTGGGAAATGCTATCATTAGGATGGGCTCTATACTTAACACCCAGACAGGTAAACAGAACATAAAAAACATAACCTCATTCATCTACCAATAATATCAATATAGACGGGGGGGGGCAATCTGAAGGGGGCGAGGGGGTTGGGGGGTACGAGCCTCTAGACTGGAGCCTCCGAGAACAAGTTTACTTTTTATTATATGTAAAAGACAGCAGGGATTTTTATGACAAACCTAAAAATGCAAAATGGTAGACGTTAAAAAAAAGAAAAAAGTGAATAGTAACCACATCCACCTTTTTTTTTTAAATAAAAAGACAACACTAATTAACATCAATTATTTTGCATATCTATCACTCTATCTATCTATCTATCTATCTATCTATCTATCTATCTATCTATCTATCTATCTATCTATCTATCTATCTATCTATCTATCTATCTATCTATCTGTCTGTCTGTCTGTCTGTCTGTCTGTCTGTCTGTCTGTCTGTCTATCTATCTATCTATCTATCTATCTATCTATCTATCTATCTATCTATCTATCTATCCATCATTATTAAATCTATCTATATTCATCTATCAATCTATCTACTATCTATCTATCTATCTATCTATCTATCTATCTATCTATCCATCATTATTCAATCTATCTATATTCATCTATCTATCTATCTATCTATCTATCTATCTATCTATCTATCTATCTATCTATCCATCATTATTCAATCTATCTATATTCATCTATCTATCTATCTATCTATCTATCTATCTATCTATCTATCGATTTGAAATCTGTTTACTTATCTCATATATATTTGACTTTTTCTTTCTTTCTTTCTTTCTTTCTTTCTTTCTTTCTTTCTTTCTTTCTTTCTTTCTTTCTTTCTTTCTTTCTTTCTTTCTTTCTTTCTTCTACTCTATCTATCTATCTATCTATCTATCTATCTATCTATCTATCTATCTTTTTCTATTCTATGGATTCATACACAATTCCCTAGATTTATATTTGAACTTAAGGCAGTAAAATAACGTGAAGAGTCCTTACCGCCAACAAATCAGACTTCATTCTATAGCTGTCTCTCTTTTTCCACACCTAGCAGCAGACCCCCAGTGAACATTTTTTTTGCCCCTATAGTTTTCTTGATCTCAGTACATGTCCTGATTTCCCTGTTGCACAGTGTTGGGGTGTTTGTGATTTTGGGGATCCCCAGTCTCTGCCTTGCTTCTATTGCCATTCTATGCTTCTATATAAATGAGTAAGTGCAGCTGCAGGAAAAGTGTCAGATCAGTGCAGAGTGAGGACAGGAAATGCCGCAGAGAAGATCAGGCGAGGGTGTCTTGGACTTGTTAGCAGTCCCCCATGCAGGCGCTGAGTGTAGTAGAGGGGATGTGTGTCGGCTCGGTGCACATACACACACAGAGGGAGGAGGACCAGGAGCTGGGAGCTGGACCAGGAGCTGGGCACCCCGCTTCCATCATCAGCTTATGAGCCAAAGGGCCCCCCTCGCATCCTAACCTGATCCATGTCTTTCTCTTTTTATTTACTCTTCCAATACTGCTGTTACCTGAAATTAGCTGCACAGCAATCTGTACAAGTGTCGCCCTGTGTATGCCAGGTGGGGTAAGTGATGATTAAACAGCCACGCAGAACTGCCACAGACTATGTGTGCGCCATCAGTCATTTTACGTCCTCTCTACCATCATCTGTATGTACATTCAAATCTTAGCATCCTTTTCCCAATCGATTTGTTGTTTCCTGATGGATATTTTTAGATGTCTTTTTTTTTAATTACTATTATGTATTAAAGCGGCTCCCCATTTCAATGCAACACGTTTGCTTTGATAAAACAAATAAAATAGAGAATTTACTCTAACAGCTAAAAATAGATATAGGGCATTACTAGCATTAAATTGTAAAAAAAAAAAAAAGAAATGTACATGAGTTTAGATTGCAAAATCTGGAATTTTTTTTTTCAATAAAAAAAAATAAATAAAAAATCTATGTGACCAGTAATACAACATTCCAACACGAGCATATATCCAATTCCTTCAATTACAAAAGGCAAATATTAATAATTCTATTTTGTGTTAGCTTACATAGGATGCAGAAGCTGAAAAGTATCTAGGGAGATAACAACAATAGCAACAACAAATATTATTATTATTATTATTAATAATAATACTACTACTACTAACAATAATAATATATTATTATTATTGTTATTATTATTAGTAGTAGTAGTTAAGATGTGTGGTAATTCTGCAATATATGCAAATCATCAACTAATAATACACCAATCCATTCTGGATAGTGATAGTGTGGTTTTTAAATGCTACATGGGATCATATAGTGTTCACACACATATATATATATATATATATATATATATATATATATATATATATATATATATATATATATATATATATATATATATATATATATAAATATATATATATATATATATATATACACACAGAGGGAAATTTGCTAAAACGGATACACTCAGAATTTGATGTAGCTGTGCATGGCAGTCGATTACTTTCTATGCAGAGCTGCCCCAGACTTTGCACCATGCAGTTTTAGTAAATAACCTCCACTATGGCTACATTTGTTGTGATTTCTGTGGACTCTGGTGCTAATAGAGCCCCCCCCCCCCAGTACAGTGAGAAACATTGCTTTATGCAGGTAGCCTGGCTGGCTGACCTTCACCTTAGTAGACTAATACATCTGCATGGAGGATGTTAAGTGGCAGAAGAGAATGGGCATCAGAGAATGGAAGAGAATGGGCATCAGTAGCTGTGAGATCCAATATGAAGGTACAGAAGTGGGGGGGGGGTGTATATGACAAGGTAGACATAACATCATAGGGAGGATACTCAGACAAGGCAGCAGGTCTAAAGAACATCAAGTGAGCAAGATTTACGTATTTCATTATTATTATTCTAATAGCAGAAAGAGTGGCTTCCCCCAAGCTACCACTGCACCCTCATTTCTATATAGAGGACTGTAGTGTTCTGCCTTTAATCAGAAATCAATAATACTGCACAACAGTATGATGGAAGAGCTTGAGATACTTAATACCTCTATCTATATTTATATATCTAATAAATGATTCTCTCTCTTTATCCACCTGTCTACTTATTCATCTTTCCTAGAGATAGAGCTAATATTGTATGAATTGGCCAATATTCCAGGTTCAGTTAGAGTGATTGGTCCTACTAGTCAGAGGAGAGCCCTGAAGGTCACATAGGAGAACAAGGCTGCAATCTACAGCTGGAAAGACTTGATATTTGCTATAGCAGCTCAATATTAAGTTACAGGATAATGGTGCGCTACAGCCTGCCCTGAACCTGTTACTCACGAATGAGCAGCATCTGTCCGATACTATTTTCCTCTTTTGCTCTGTTTAGATTGAGCAATCAATAGTGAGAAGGATGTCTTCAGGCTGAGATAAACAGACAGAGCAAAAGGGGCAGGTATGAGAGTCCAGACACTGCACTGCAGGGAGCACACAGCTCCCATCAATATCTATACACTGCCTATAGGAACACTGCCAGGGACTGACAGACAGGTAAGGACAGACAGACTGTCTGACAGCGATAGATAGTTAGATAGATAGATAGATAGATAGATAGATAGATAGATAGACATACTCAAAGATAAATAGATAGATAGATAGATAGATAGATAGATAGATAGATAGATAGATAGATAGATAGATGATAGATAGATAGGTAGATAGATAGATGATAGATAGATTGACATACTCAAAGATAAATAGATAGATAGATAGATGATAGATAGATAGATAGATAGATAGATAGATAGATAGATAGATAGATGATAGATAGATAGATTGGAATAGATAGATAGATAGATAGATAGATAGATAGATAGATAGATAGATAGTAGAGAAAAAAGGCAGACTCAAAGATAAATAAATAGATAGATAGATGGATAGACAATTAGATGCATCTAGAAAAAAAAGATACACAGAAAGTCACCATGTGATCACACACACACATATATAAAATTATTATATATATTTTAAAGATTGCAACCATATAAACATTGTCAATAATGCATTTTAACACATAAATGCATGTAAGATAGATCATCTTGACACATATCATTTTATATACAAACTCATAACACATGCATACATACATAATTATATGTATAATTTGACATAATCAGATATCTAAATAGACAATTAGATACATATATAGAAAGATATTTATTTATTTATCTTTTACAGGTGCTTACTGTATATACTGCCAACACGTTACACAGTGCTGTACATATATATTGGGCGATTCACTAAAGCTGGAGAGTGCATAATCTGGTGCAGCTGTGCATGTTCAGCTTGTTCAATTAAGCTTTGACAATAAAACCTGGAAGCTGATTGGTTTCTATGCAGAGCTTCACCAGATTTTGCACTCTCCAGTTTTTATACTGTATATTCACATTAGATAGATAGATAGATAGATAGATAGATAGATAGATAGATATTGTAGATAGATAGATATTGTAGATAGATAGATAGATAGATAGATAGATAGATAGACAGACAGATAGATAGAGCCTCTATATAAATAAATAGTGTGTTAAGGAGAGATATGTAATTACATATAGTGCATATATTTAGATGCAAACCTAGTTTTACTTATAAACAGATATAAAAAATTGTACCTGTACACATACAGTATATGCAAGATGATAGATAGATAGATAGATAGATAGATAGATAGATAGATAGATATTGTTGTACTAAATGAGTAGAGATTTCATTTAAGTGTACATAAATACAGATTTTGAAGATGCAAATTTAGTTTTATTCATGAACAAATACTAAAATAGAACCCATACACAGGTAAATGCAACATAGATAGATAAAGAGATAGAGTAACAAAAAGCACAGTTATGACAAAATCAAGATAATCAAGATAATAAAACATAAGTGCTCTTTCCACCTAGTACCTAGTATCATCAGCATGGAAGGGAGTGCATTATAGATGAATAGTGGGATTAGGTTTTTAGAGCTTTATTTTATTCATAAAATTCTTTACATCTTTAGTAAAATAACCAGATAGATAGGAAGGTGGATAGAGAGGCAGATATGTGTCCATACATTGCTGTTTGATAGAGAGAAATAGAGCTATGTCTTGACTCAGAGTCATGGGGGAGATTTACTAAAAGTGATGCACACAGAATCTGGTGCAGTGGTGCATGGTAGCCAATCCGCTTCTAACTTCAGCTTGTTAAGTTTTGACAATAAAACCTGGAAGCTGATTGGTTTACTATGCTCAACTGTACCAGATTTCCTCTGCATCAGTTTTAATTAACCCACCAATCTCATTCACACTGGGACTCTAGCACTGTATAACTCCACCTAAAAAAGACATGGGTGAAAAAATGAAGCATGTTCCCTGCCCCAGTTACTGTTACATATGACCTGCTTTCCAAAAAGAATATTGCAGGAGTAGGCAGTTGTTAAGTGCTGAAGTATACACACATGGCTTATTGAAATCAATAGCACTACATGCCAGAATGCATGAAAAAGGTAAAGCATGCTTAGAACACATATATTTTTAAAGATAACATGTATCCCACATTTACAATACCTATTCTCTAAATTTTTATCTCTCACTTTACAGAAGCAGTTGAACAAAAATGTCAAAACTTGCCCATAATCGAATTGCTTCTTTATAGGACAAATAATTGCTTTATTGGGTTGCTGAATGTTTTATTTATTTATATGGAAAGTTGAGGTGTTGAAATGTAGTGAAAAAAGTAACACGTAGAAAGACTAAAAGAATCCCAAAAATTGGAAACAAAGTCAAAGCAACAAAGTTAAAAAAAAAGACATCTCATTCCAAACCATCCTCCCTCCATGGAAAACAATGGACTCCAAAGAGTGACAATATGAATGCATGAGTAGAGGCATTGACCAGTGCAGCTCTATGACTGTTAGAATCTTTTCAATAATTTGTTTAGAATTTATGTAAAATAAAAAACCTTTTTTTCTCACATTATTTCAAACCATTTTAAGCCCATAAATCAGCTTTATAATGTTTAAAAGATTGAATGTCCTATATCCTATTTTATTCTTATAGTCTCATATTACCTTTCTACTTATAAATAACTCAAATGAATAATGTTTCCAGTACTCCCATTGTTATATATTTGAGATGTAATTGTGCATATTGTAAAAGCTGTCAACTCTATTAAAGCACTTAATAAACCCTTACAATCGGGGAAAAGTACATTTGATTAACTATGTAATATGAAGCCTTTTTAATTACAGTGTAAATGATCAACAATAAAAACACACATTAAACAGATCACTCATTAATATGTATGATGTTCCACTATACTAATATATATGCTCATGAATACAAATGTGTGCCTTTAAAATGTCTGTAATGCCACAAGTGTTTGCTATGGTCCTAAAATTTGCCCCCCCCCCTTCCCCCGCCACCATTGGCAAACTCCTTCAAAATAGAACTGTTACCATGTCCAAATGGGTGGTGGTGATACGTAGCAGTTCAAAAAGACCTCATTCCACTGAGAGCAACAGAGCGGGCAATGGTCTTACCTAAATGATAAACCTAAAAAAATCTGTTCATGAATTTGGAGTACCATTGCATAATATGGTATGAAAAGGTATTAATAGATTCCAAGTTTAAAAAAAGGCCTAAAGGTACACAGGTGTGTATACAGATCAAGAGGCAGATAGATAGATAGATAGATAGATAGATAGATAGATTAGAAGATAGAGAATAGAGAGAAGAGAAAGACTAAAAAAAAAAAATAATATATATATATATATATATATATATATATATATATATATGAGAGAGAGAGAGAGAGAGAGAGAGAGAGAGAGAGAGAGAGAGATTAGAAGATAGAGAATAGAGTGAAGAGAAAGACTAAAAAAAATAAAAATAGAGAGAGAGAGAGAGAGAAAGAAAGAAAGAAAGAAAGATAGATAGATAGATAGATAGATAGATAGATAGATTATATAAAAGCTGGAGAGTAGAAATATGTGACTGATAGATGATAGCTCCATGCACACTGAGGCTTAAAAAAACTCCAGTTCCCTTGGCAGAAAAAAAACGCAGATTAGAGCGATTTTGTGCACCGTTTAGGTGAGTTTAGGAGAGTTTAAAATTTTTTCTGCTGGAAAGCTCCATTAAAAAACGCAAACCAAAAGGGTTTTTTTCCTGCCTAAAGGTTGAGCTTAAAATATGCCTCTAATCGTCCGAATGTACAGACACATAGGATAACACTGAGCTACTTCTATAGGCAAAACACAAAACTCCTGCAGAAGCAGTGATTTTTCAACCAGTGTGGAAGGAAAGAAAGAAAGAAAGAAAGAAAGAAGAAAAGAAAGGGTAGATGGGGATATAAATAGATAGGGCCCATCCACATTTATATATATATATATATATATATATATATATATATATAAACGTTTTGTTTAGTGCTGGAGCATTGTGTTAAAAGATAAATGGTGACTTTTATACATATTTAGCACGCCTGCTCCATCTGGCTTTGCACACCACATATAGGACACATCTAATAAGTGCATACATACATGTTTAATGCATATATAACATATCTGAAAAGTCCCCGAAACAGACATAAATGACATATATATATTAATATTTATTTGATACATTTGCTCAATTACACAGATCTAGCTGTAGGGCAGGCTGGGTGTTCTGACTCCCTTACATGTCACAATGACACTCAGTTGCTGCTAGTGATTACATGGATGTCTGTGGACATGTTTGCTCAGATGACTTGTGCCAACCAGGCATGCTTTGCTCTCCATCTAAATGTCTGAGACCAGACGAATCATTGAAATCAAGTCTAATGAAAACCGATGAAGTCAATTCCGAGTCACCCAGGTGAGATCAGAGTAAACATTTGTCTTGGCAGGCACCCCTGTGCGTCATTTCATAACATCCTCCACCTTTAATCTCTGCGCCCCATTCTGGATGGAAGCATCAAGCTGGCTGAGTCTTCCTTTCCTTGGGATTGTTTGCGACCTGTCACTTGAAAAACGATCTTTTTAATTAAAATGTCTGCCATTGCCTGAAGACCTGTCCATTGGTTGTCAATTCGTTGCCTCCTCTGATTCATTCTCCTGTTTTATCAGAACATTGGGTTAGTAAGCTTAGTACATAGCCCCCTCCCCAAAATCAGTCCCTGGGAAGAGAAAAAGGCAAATGTGTCTGCTATCAATCCCACCATTTCAATAGCTCCATCATTTATTAAAGGCTTGTGCTCTGTTAACGCACACATCGCTGCCTTGCTTAATTATTTTTTTATAGTTTGCGATTTAGTAGTCGCACATTTAAACACTGGCTACCTTATCAACAAATGTAAAAAAAAAATCCAGCAATTCCTTTGCTTCTAGTTTCCAAAACAAATTTCACTAGCCTGTTGGTGGTTTTGGAAAATGTCGCAAATACTTTGTAACAATAGAGGAGCTATACAATAAATAAATACAAATTTTATGTAAATGTAATAAATAAATAATTAAATGAAACAAAAATGTAATACATTTAATAAATCACATTTAATAAAAATAAACATTTATATTTAATAAATAAAAAGAAAAAAAAACAGAAATGATAAAGCTGAGAAAATTATTCAAAGTTTTTTTTTTTTATCTAAACAATTAAAATAATTAAATAATTATGAATTGTTATGAATCCTATTCATAGTATAATATAAGCTATAATTAAGGAACATTAACATAGTATACATCTAGTCATGTAAATAAATTCACCTGTGATACAGTTTATGAAACTAATGCTGGAGTCACTATTAATTATTGTAGGGATGCCATTGAGGGCAGCATTTAATATAACCGATGCAGGTAATGGACACCTGAGAAATAATCTGGAGATATTTTTCATTATCTTTAGAATTAATCATGCAAATAAAATTCACTCATGGAAGCAATGTGATCATTTAAAACTAATGCTTGATTCCTTATTATTTTATAGGATGCCAGTTAGAGTAGTATTTAATTTAACTGACACAGCTCATGAACGTTGAAACCTGAGCAATAATTAGCAGATATTTCTTTATCTTCACCCACAACAGAAGATGTAGAATTAATCATGCAAATAAATTCGCCTGTAAAAATAATGTGATAGTTACAAAATAATGAAACTGACTCTTTATTCCTAATCATTGGATAGGGATGCCAGTTAGGGCAGTATTTAACTTAAATGACACACATCATGCGCACTGGATCCTGAAAAATAATTAACAGATATGTCTTTATCTTTACTCACAAAAGAATATTTAGTACTAATCATACAAATAAAATTACCTATGGAAATATTGCCATGGTTACAACTGATCAAACTAATGCTGGATTCCTTATCAGTCATCGTATAGGGATCCTAATTAATCATTGTACAGGGATCCTTATTAATCATTGTATAGTGATCCTAATTAATAATTGTACAGGGATCCTTATTAATCATTGTACAGGGATCCTTATTAATCATTGTATCGGGATCCTAATTAATTATTGTACAGGGATCCTTATTAATCATTGTATAGTGATCCTAATTAATAATTGTACAGGGATCCTTATTAATCATTGTACAGGGATCCCAATTAATCATTGTATATGGATCTTTATTAATTATTGTATAGGGATCCTAATTAATAATTGTATAGGGATCCTTATTAATCATTGTACAGGGATCCTAATTAATCATTGTACAGGGATCCTTATTAATCATTGTATAGGAATCCTAATTAATCATTGTATAGGGATCCTTATTAGTCATTGTACAGGGATCCTAATGAATCATTGTACAAGAATCCTTATTAATAATTGTATAGGGATCCTTTTTAATCATTGTACAGGGATCCTTATAATCATTGTATAGGGATCCTAATTAATCATTGTACAGGGATCCTAATGAATCATTGTACAAGAATCCTTATTAATCATTGTATAGGGATCCTTATTAATCATTGTATAGGGATCCTAATTAATCATCGTACAGGGATCCTTATTAATCATTGTATAGGGATCCTAATTAATCATTGTATAGGGATCCTAATTAATCATCGTACAGGAATCCTTATTAATCATTGTATAGGGATCCTCATTAATCATTGTACAGGAATCCTTATTAATCATTGCACAGGAATCCTTATTAATCATTGTATAGGGATCCTTTTTAATCATTGTACAGGAATCCTTTTTAATCATTGTACAGGAATCCTTTTTAATCATTGTACAGGGATCCTTATTAATCATTGTATAGGGATCCTTCTTAATCAATGTACAGGTTTCCTTATTTATCATTGTATAGGGATGCCAGTTAGGGCAGTATTTAACTTAACGGACACAGATCATGTACGTTGTAACCTAAGCAATAATCATCAGATACTTCCTTATCTCTACCCACAACAGAAGATAATTGAGATTAATCATGCAAATTAAATTTGCCTATAGAAATGAAAGTTGCAATTAATGAAACCAATGCTGCATTCATTAATCCCTGTATAGGGATATCAGTTAGGTCAGTATTTTACTAAACTGACACAGGTCATGGACATTGGAACCTAGGCAATAATATTTCTCTATTTTAGGATTAGCCAGCCAAATAAATTCACCTATGGAAATAATGAGATAATTACAGTTAATGAAACGAATGCTGGATTCTTTATTTTTTATTGTATGAGGCTGGCAGTTAGGGCAGTATTTAACCTAACTGACACAGGTGATGGACATTGGAACCTGAACAATAACCAGTAGATTTTTCCTTATGTTAGCCCACAATAGTATATTGAGGAATAATCATGCAAATAAATGTACCTACAAAAATAATGTGATAATAAATTAAATGAATGCAGGAATCTTTATAAATCAATGTACAAGGATGTCAGTTAGAGCAGTATTTAAACTAACTGACAGAGCTGACGGACATTGGAACTTGAGCAATAATCAGATTTTTCCTTAGCTTAGTCCACAATAGAATATTTAGGATTAATCATGCAAAAAAAATGTACCTACCAAAATAATGTAATTATTAAAAGTAAAGTAATGCTGGATTCCATGTATAGAGATGCCAGTTAGAGAAGTATTTAACCTGACACAGGTCAAAAACATAGGAAGCAGGGCAATAATCAGAATATATTTCTTAATCTTTAACCACAGTATAAGATATAGGATCATTCGCGCAAATAAATTCACCTCTGAAAATATTGTGATAATTGAAATGAATACAATTGGTACTATGCTCATTATAAATCATGGTATAGGGATGCCAGGTAGGGCAGCTATAGCCATTTGTACCTTGACATGGAGCCTGATCAATAATCAGCAGATATTTCTGTGTTTCTGCCCCACATTACCAAAGTCAGGATTTCCTGGATGTTAATTATTGGTAAGATATTGGGGATTGCAAAGCAAAGCATGTCATCCATATTTAACTAGTGTGATTACTAAATTAATAGCAGCTACTAAGACAGATGTCAAAACGTCTTGAAAATGTTTATGTGTGAATAATTGAGAAGGTGGTAGGACGCATTATCTGATTGTATAATGAAAAATATATGAAGAACAGATGTCTCAAATAGACATCTCCCCTGTTTTCATTAGAAGTGGCCTTGATTTAAACAAGTGCTGTAATGAAGTTGGCGATTCTCTGGCTCTAATATTGCTCATGAATTTTTAATAAACTTCACTGGGGCCTCCATAACAGAGGAGGAGGAGGGATGGCTGATCATTATTATGGATGAAGCTTTCTGTAATCCCATTGCTTGTTCTATTGGATTCTGAAAGCTTCATGTCAGGAGGGAACAAAAAAAAAAAAACGCAGCTGTTTACGCAAAAAAAGAAAAAGTTGCATCAAGACGCAAGTTTAGTTAATGTAGATGTAATGCGGTATTAAATCTCAAAGCAAAAATTTATTTATATGGCAGCTTACTCATTCTTAGATGTGATGGCTGTATTAGTTTTCTTTTTCAGGCTTTCTATCCATTTCTTCCATTTTCATCTGGTGATCTGGCCAGTAAGTCTGTTGTTTTTCAAAAGAACAAGATATGTTTAAGTTACAGGGATGAGACCAGTGGTGTATTTAGGTTTTGGGATGCTCCCCACCACCCGAGAGAGCCTTCCACTAACAAGCCCCCCCCCCGGCAACTCTGGCCCCATCCCCAGGAACAACAGGGCATACACCCTCAAGCAGCCCACAGCCTCTCTCGGATCTCAACTGATCCCCATGTCGCTTATGTCCCTTTTTCTGGGGGGCAATGCTACCCCCCTAAAAAATGCCACCCTAGGCAAATGCCTTGTGATAAATACACCCCCCGGATGAGACACACCATTTACTACTGACAGTGGAGCTTACAATGATCAGCTTTATTTATTTATGTAAAACCTTTATCCTAAAAAGAGAAAAAAAAACCTGTTGCTGCAACCAATTATTTACTGGAGTTCGGCTTTAATGTGTTAGTGTATTTAAATATGCTAGTACATCTAACACTGCCCTCCCTGCAGACTGACAAGGCTGCTGTCTGATGTGCCCCCTGTGCTGCTTCACCCAGAGTGGGGGCGCTCTAATACAGGAGGTGTGTTACTGGCCAGATCAGGTGAAATCAGAGGGGAAAAAGTCTGAAAAGGAAAACAAATGCAGCCACCACATGTGATGATTGGCAAGCTGTAATGTTTTACATTTTTGGTTTTGGGATTTACTGCCTTAAAGCGGAGGTCCTATCAGAATTAAAAAAAAAAAAGTCAACAGCTACAAAAACTGTAGTTGTTGACTTTAAAAAACACGGACACTCACCTGTCCCGCGATCCCGCGGTGTCCACACACTGACCGGGTTGACCGACCATCCTGTCTCCTCAGCACCGGCATCTTCAGTGTGGGCACCCGGCTGTTACAGATTGCGGCTTCACAGCCGGGTGCCCACTACGCATGCACAAGTAGTGCTGCGCTTTGTGAATGGGGGGGTGAGGACAACTTCCTCTTCCGATTACCTAGGCAATCGCAGCGGAAGCGGTAGGGGATACCTGCCAAATTCGGGTATCACCCCCCCCACTCCCCGAAGGTGCCAGTCCTTAACTGGGAGCGGGGGACAAAGCCTTAAAGCGGAACTTCCCATTTTGGGTGGAGCTCCACTTTAAGCTCTGTATATCATCCCTTTTTTTTATTACTGGTGGCCATACACGGTGTGATAAAACTGAATGATCGACTAAATGATGAAATCAGACATCGATCAAGTGGGACAAAAATGGCATGGCTGGCGATTCGAATCAACCTAACTCAATCCACTGTGGTGGAAAAAGATTGATTATACAAGATATTTTCAAGCCCTTGTGAATCATTTACGATCGATCTACATATGGGGCAACACCCTTGATTGGCCTTGTATGATCATTTTTTTTTTTCACCACAATGATCGACTTGGGTTGATTGAATCTGTTATTGCCTGTGACTCAGCCATGCCATTTTATCTCCCTTGAATGAATTCTGATTTGAACATTTTGTTAAATCAGACATCGATCACCCAGTTTATCCCACCGTGTATGGCCACATTTTTATCATCCTTTCCTGCATCTCATTGCTGCTGATCTCCTGCAGCCTATTTGCAGACACTACCTGTCCACATTTACTTCAGCAATGCCTGGATGGCATTCCTCAGAGCAGGTTTCCTGATGGTGACAACAGTGATCATGCCTTTTGCAATGTGTGGTCCCTTGAAGTCTTCATCGGCAGAGGGTGACAAACACAGGAAAACAATAGCAGATGGGGACAGAACTTTGTCACCCTATAAAAGGAAGGACCAGGCAACTCATGGGGCCCCGGGCAATAAGGGATCATGAGGCCCCTGTGTCCTTGCCCAAAAAAGCCTATGAAAAAGCCAATAAAAGGTACCAGGGGCATCTCATGGGGCCCCCTACTGACCCCGGGCCCTCAGGCAGTGCCTGAGTGCTCGAATGGTCAGTCCGCCCCTGGGAAGGACTTTCATGGCAGGATCACCCGATATAATTTCAGTAGGTAAGTGGGTTTAAAGCTGCAGTTCCAGTGCGTTCCAGATGCAGAAAAACAAGTAGAACAGGATGCATTTTTTTCAGGACATAAGTGTACTGGAATGCAGTAAAACACATAAAAACGCACCGGAACACACAAGTCCCAAATTAAATTGAAGAAGAAGAGAGGGCAAAAAATTAACTGGAATGCATCAAAAAACCGCACTGGAACTCATCAAAAACGCCCTGGAATACGCCAAAAACGCATCTGGAACGCATCTGGACTGTGTTTCTATAGTGTGAACCGGTCCTAAAGCTGCTGGAGCTTCCTATAACCAAAAAAAGATAAAAATAAACTGTATACATTTTAAAAGTAAAATGCAGATTCATTGCAATCTGTCACATAAGACATGAGATCACCACTGCTTTCTATTTTTTTTAAACATATGCTGTGGTTGCTGAGTAATCACCAGTGGAAAATCACCTTCTATTCAAGTCTCCCAATCCATGGAGTGAGGAGCTCCAAATTCTGCTTGGTGCCTGTATTCTGCAGATAATGTTTCCAAGTGACTGCACCCACGCTGAATGTAATATTATATGGTAACTTTAATCCGAACACTGACAGGGTCAGCAAAATGAAGTGAGTTCCCTTCTGTCCATATGCCTTCCTCTGTGACATCTTCTCTTTCAGGAACCTCAAGGACATATATACATTTTTGTGTATGAATGTTTATGAAAAAAAAAACACTTTTTAACTTATGCTTTCTTCCATTTCCTGTATATTAAAATCTCGCCATCCTCTGTACAGCAGCTGAAATCTGAAATCAGGCTCTGTCAGAGGCAAATTAGATTTAGAGTTTCTAGTATCTGCAGCTCTGTTTGTGTCGTATTACATGTTCAGGTCCCAGGAAAGACTTCAGGGTGCTGATGTGAGATTTCTATTTATTAGGCCAATGTGTATCTATTCTACAGAGAACACAGGAAAGCCGGTCTCTGCCCCGAAGGAGTGTAAACCGCAAACCTCCACTGCAGACACACCGCGGACAAGCTTAGGAAGAAACCAACCAGGATGATTTTAGATGATCAAAAGGACATGCAGACTCCATGCAGACAGGGATCATGTGCACAGGGCTGGTGCTTCCACTAGGCAAACTAGGCAGCCGCCTAGGGCGTACTGCCACCTAGGGGCGCGGTACGCTAATATGGCGTCTGTCCGTGCATGCGTGCGCGACTATGTAACCCCTTCGCGCCTCCCCGCCCTTTAAGGGTTTCAGAAGCCGGGAGGCGGGTTTAGGGTCATGTGACCACCGTGGCACCCATTATCACCCATTCACATGTGAGGTTGGGGGGGGGGCACCTTGCAGTTGAGCCATGCTTTTACCACCTCCTAACCGCTACCCCTTTTAGCTGCGACTGGGGGACTGGGGGTGTACGCCCGCTGAACACAACCTATTCAAGTGAATAGGGCCAATCTGCAAGCACCCCGCAACTGCAAGGTGGTAAATGAAGCAGTGAGGAAGCGGCACAAAGCCTCCTCACCACCTGTCAAATGCTCTCCGAAGAGCGATTTGAAGGCAGTAAGTGTGAGCGAGCCCTTAACCCCTTGATCTTTGCATTAGTGCGCCACAACTGCATGCATTGCATGTGATTGGGTCACCTTCCGCGAGCTTACACCCTCATGTACAGCTCCGGCTGCTGCTTCTGCAGCTAACAGGGGGAAGTGAACTGCAGGGTTTTACCGCTCCCCCATCCTTACACGTGAACAAGCGCTATGTAAAGCACACTCATACTGTTGAATGTAGGAGCTTGGGAGAGCACTGCTATATGCACTACAGTCCAAATATGAGTGGCGTGTAAGTGTCATTTCTTAAGCAATAAGTGGCATGGAAAGACAGGTCAGCAGTAATGAGCCCCAAGGGTGGGATTTATGACAGCGGTGTGAACCTGTGTTCCCTTCAATCACAAGCATGGCAATAAAAGCCGGACTCTAGGTAGATATCCTGTATATGGTGTACATACTGTGGGTCATCACATCCCCAGTGATGAAAGAAAGAAGCAAAGTTCTCTGGACATTCAACAAACAAATGAAAAAAATCTGAAATCCCCAACCTCATACCTGAACCCCACTGAAGTCCTGCACATGAACTGTAAGAAGTACAACAGTGAAAGTGACATTTAGGTTTGCCGCTAAATGACATTTTCTGTCTGCTTTGGTTCTGTTTGTAAACAAACATTTTAAAAAATTGCGTTAAATGACATATTCTGGCTGTCTTGGTTCTGTTTGTAAACAAACATTAAAAAAAAAAACATTGCCGCTAAATGACATTTTCTGGCTGCCTTGGTTCTGTTTGTAAACAAACATTTTAAAAAATTGCGTTAAATGACATTTTCTGGCTGCCTTGGTTCTGTTTGTAAACAAACATTTAGAAAAAAAACATTGCCGCTAAATGACATTTTCTGGCTGCCTTGGTTCTGTTTGTAAACAAACACTTAAATAAATTGCATTAAATAACATTTTCTGGCTGCCTTGGTTCTGTTTGTAAACAAACATTTAGAAAAAAAAAACATTGCCGATAAATTACATTTTCTAGCTGCCTTGGTTCTGTTTGTAAACAAACATTAAGAAAAAAAACATTGCCGCTAAATGACGTTTTCTGGCTTCCTTGGTTCTGTTTGTAAACAAACATTTTAAAAAAACATTGCTGCTAAATTACATTTTCTGGCTGCCTTGGTTCTGTTTGTAAACAAACATTTAAAAAATTGCATTAAATTACATTTTCTGGCTGCCTTGGTTCTGTTTGTAAACAAACATTTTGAAAAACAAATATTGCCGCTAAATGACATTTTCTGGCTGCCTTGGTTCTGTTCAGAAATAAAGCGAACAGAGGATTCCCCTCAAACCTATCCAGAAGAAGGGTCTTGTTTGGGGTTAAGGGGGGCACTACTAAAAAAAGAAGTGTAATTGGGTCCCCACAAAACCCATGCCAGATCCTTGTCCTTCCTAAAGGTCTGCTATAAATTTTGAGGGGGAACCCCATACAGAAAAACAACATGGGGGATGATTCCGAAAATCATACCAGACCCTTGTCTGAGAATTCAGCCTGGTTGGCCAGGAAAAGGAGAAGCAGCGAGTGCGTGACCTGAACCGTACTATACCAACTTGGGGACAAGCCCCTGCCCCATATTACTGGCCTGGTGGATGTAGGGGTCTGCAGGGGGGAGATCTGATCTACATTAATTTTAACATATGAATCTATTTTAATACATTAAAAATTACATTAATACATTATTTTTATACATTTTACTTTAACCTATTCATATTTTTAATGAAACATACAAATTATATTTTTAATTAAAATTATATTTTAATTTTAATACATTAATACTTTTTATATTTAAACATTTTTATTTATTTCATAGTTTTATATCTTTTACACATAAACACATTTTGATTTTAATACATTAATACATATTATATTTATACATTTTTTTTATTTTTCTACCTTTTATTTTTATACACGAACACATTTTGATTTTATTACATTAATACATATTGTATTTATACTTTTTTATACTTTTTTTTTTATTTTTCTACCTTTTATTTTTATAGATAAACACCTTTTGATTTTAATACATTAATACATATATTTATACATTTTATATTTTTATTCAGTAATACAATTTAATTTTAATTCAGTAATACATTTTATATTTCTGCATTTTTCTACATTTTATTTTGATATATTCAAGCATTTTGATTTTAATACATTAATACATTTTAATTGTTACATTATTTAATATATTTTAATTCAGCAATACAATTTATATATTTACATTTTATTTTTAAACATTTTATTTTGATATATTCACACATTTTGATTTTAATACTTTTTAATTATTACATTATTTAATATATTGATTTGTGTCTTTTACATCTTCCTGGAGTCCAGCTTAAAAAAAAAAAAATAATACAAATGTGGGTTTTAGAGGTTTAATTTCCTTTTCCTTAATAAATGACTTTTCTAATTGATGTCTTAAATAAATAACTGCAGTCGCAGAAAATGGGAGTGCAATTGGTTATATGTTTTACGGATGGGACTAAAGCAGCCTGGATACCTGGAGGAAGAAAACATTTTCCAGGTAAGCAATGTCTATGGTAGCGTCTTGAAATGAGGTCATTCTACGTTCATTGGAATGTCCTTTTAAAGTACGCCAAGTGAAATTGTATTTTTCCAACGCCAAGACCCCCAGCGCTGAGGCCGGAATGAGTCCATAAATAGCCCCCATAGCGTGTCACTGGCTTGATGACATAAGGGAGGCCTTTGAATGGCGGTCTCTTGGGCAAAGCACTCGCTCCCAGGTCTGCTTGGACAGAGCCGTTGGCCATTGTGTAGCCATCAGCTGGAGTGTCAGGCAGAGGTAATGGGAAGTTACTGGGAGGTGAAGTCTGGCCGTGTCTACACAAGATTCTTGGTTCATGTTGGGGTTACAAAGACTATTGACTCCTTTGTTTTCTTTCTTCAAACAGCCCTTTTCCTTCCTTAAAAGGATGTGCCCGTTTCTCTTCCTCGGCCGTTTTCTTCACGGGTGTCTCGGAGCTGGAGAATGTTTGTTTTTCTTCATTGATGAAATGGTCCAGCCTGGAGAAACAGGCAGCATCTCTGCGTCACTGGGACTGAGCTAGGAGGGGGGTGCTGGAGCAGGAGGGGTCCAGGGGAATGAGGAGGACTCAGGCTCTAAATCTGGAAAAACAGCCACAGATCAGACATGGGACACAGCACGGCCAATGTCAAGTCCTGTCCGGAGTTCACAGCCAAACTATCAGTCTGTTAACTGCCATTCTTACTGGGATGGAGTTACTGAAGGCAAATAGATTGGGTACTTTGCAAGTGCAGCTACCCCAGAGCTTAAGCAATAAGGGGAGCTCTGTTGACTTTTATCATCCTATCATGTGCAAGCATGACTGCACATGATTGGATGCATGTGATTGGGTATGGTTTGCAAAGTGAAGCCTCAGTTGGTTTAGGCTCCATGCACATGAAGAGCTTAACCTCCCTAACAGACTGATTGGGGTTTATTTACTAAAGCTGGAGAGTCCAAAATCAGACTCCCTTCTGCATAGAAACCAATCAGCTTCCAGGTTTCATTGCCAAAGCTTCATTGAACAAGCTGAGGTTAGAAGCTGATTGGTTTCTATGCAGAAGGGAGTCTGATTTTGGACTCTCCAGCTTTAGTAAATAAACCCCATTATGTCCATATTTCTGTGCTCAAAGCGGTAAATTTTTTTGCATGGAAATTTGTAGTTTTTTTTATTGTAGTCCTGTAATTTTTAGGAAGAACTCACTGAAATTTGTCCGAACAAGAGTCTAGTAAACATCCCGGGTATGATAAAATTTGAAACACGAAATCATAAATTATAATATAATAAATAATCATAAAAAATAATAATATAATAATAATAAATTTAATTCAATAATATAATCAAACCAAAAACACTGAAATTTGAAATATAGCGCCAAGTTCGCACATCGCTGAGCAAAGTCGCAAAATCGTTTTCAGTATCTGATGATGAATTTCCCCCATGAATCATTATCACTCAATTCTGCAAGTGGTTGTGATTTACTATCGCTGTTCTCTAGCCGGTCTAAAACCGCTTTTGACCTAAAGGGACACTTTTTGGACCCCATGGACATTTCTCAGTTTCCAGGCAGAATAAACAGTAAAAATGCAGGCAGGGCGCAGGACAAAGCACTCGGGACAAAATGTATGTGAAATGGTTTGAAACAGGAATGTTATACTATGTGATTTTAGTGTATTTAGTGAATGTCACTTTTTGACATTTTAAAATTTCCCCCCGTACGTCCCGACATCTCAGGGACTGGAACCCAGATGACAGATGCTGGCATCGGCCGGAGGACATTTCCAGGGACACTGCAGGGGGGACATCGCAGGAGCGCAGGACAAGGTAAGTGATCGAGGGATCCCAGAGTAGCACTGCAGTGTATTCCCGAGTGTAGCTCGGGGGGGTTACCGCTTGTGGTGCTGAAACTTTACCCCGAGCTACACTCAGGAATACCTCCAGGGAGGTTAAGCAATGAGGGGGAGCTCTGCTGACTTTCATCATCCAATCAAGCATGATTGCACATGATTGTATGCATGTTATTGGGTATGGTTTGCAAAGTGAAGCCTCACCTCACTTAGGCTCCATGCACACGAGGAGCTAAAAAAAACAAAGAAACACAAAAAATAAAAAAAGATTGAAAAAACTCTCAATATTAGCATTTTTTTGCTGGTGTTTTTTCATTTTTTTGTGCCAGCGTTTAGCAGTGAATAGCGAGTTGGACAGGAGCGGGCGCCCGCAGAGTCCTTAACAACCGATGACTTGTCAGTTGTCAGTGGGATTCCCCTCTGACAGCTGAATGTAAACAAAAGAATGCCAGCATTAACCCCTTGCCCTCCAGAGGATTTCACCCCTTTCCTGACCAGGCCATTTTTTGCGATACTGCGCTGCGTTTCTTTAACTGACAATTGCGCGGTCATGCAACGCTGCACCCAAATGAAATTTACGTCCTTTTTTTCCACAATAGAGCTTTCTTTCAGTGTTATTTGATCGCCTGTGCATGTTTCATTTTGTGCGCTATAAACAAAAAAGACCGACAATTTAAAAAAAAAACAAACACATGTCCAGTTAAAAAAATAAAATTTCGTCATAAAATGTATTCTGCTCCATGTCTTTACTAAAAAAATCCCAATACCCTAAATCACAATGAATTGGTTTATGTGAAAGTTATGGTGTTTATAAATGCGATATATATACTGGAATTTTTTTTTTTTTTACTGGTAATGGCGGTGATCAGCGACTTATAGTGGGACTGCGGCGGGCAGGGCGTGCACTCAGCTCATGCACACCACCTGACACTGGGGGAGAACTGATTTGGTGTCGCTGACATCCCCAGTGACACCAATACAGTGATCAGTGCTAATAAAAAGCACTGACACTGTAGTAATGGCACTCGGCAGGAAGGGGTTAACATCTGGGGCAATCAAAGGGTTAACTGTGTGCTGTTTTACTATGGGGGCTGTGTGTGTGCTTTACACTGTAAGCACACTGCTTTGTATGGCTCTAGCCATACAAAGCAGTGTGCAGGAGCTGATGGGGGGAGATCTGTATTGTTTACATACAGGTCTCTCTCCTGTTGGAAATACTCGGAGGGGAAAACTGATAAATACCTTTTCTCATCAGCAGTTAGAGCAGTCTTGTGACTTCTATCAGTGTCCAGCAGAGCACTGGTTAAAGCTTGTAGGAGGAGTTTACATTCTCCTGTAGGAGGATGCAGAAACCCTGACCTCTGTCTGGAAAGTACTGATTGGCCCTGTGCTGATCACATGCACTCTCCCAAGAAAAAAGAACTCTCTAGCAATACACACCAAACTGTACATGTGCAGCTTGCCTCGAAGCCTCTGTTCTATCAAGAAATATTTAGGAGACACTTGTAGAAGGGGAGGATCAGAGAAGTCAGGATCAAACATCCTTTTTTACACAATGAGGAGGATTAAGGTTTCACAGTGAGTATAACAAGCCTGCTTTACTGCATATACAGACTGATTTTACTGTTGCGGGTTTAGTCTGGACAGTGCTGATTGGCCCTGTGCTGATCACATGCACTGTACCAAGAAAAAAAAAACTCTCTAGCAATACACACCAAACTGAGCATATGCAGCTTGGTGGAAGGGAACCTTGGGGGAATCACTGGCCGGGACCCGGTGATTGACAGGCGAGGCCGTGAATGGCGGTGCGCGTAGGGCGTGCACTCAGCTCGTGCACACCTCCTACCCAGAACTGCAATCACACATTTATATATGTGATTTTGCGCACCCACGCCGCCCTGTAGCAGTATATCTGCTATAGGGTGGCGAGGAAGCGGGGGGGTCCCCTCCTAATCCATATCAGGCCCTTCGGGTCTGCACAGATTTTAAGGGGAACTCCGCGGCCAAATAAAAAAAAATGTTGTCCCCCACAAAGTCCATACCGGGACCCTTATCTGATCATGCAGCCCCACAGAGCAGGAAAGGGGGAATGCCCTCCCTCCTGAACCATGCCAGACCATATGCCATCAACACAGAGGAGGGTGCTCTGGGGTGGGGGCCTCCCCCCCAACACACCTTGTCCCCATGTTGCGTCTATTCCCCACAACCCTGGGTGGTGGTTGTGGAGGTCTGCAGGTGGGGGGCTCATCGGAATCTGGAAGCCCCCTTTAACAACCTAATCTAATCTCTGGAGCAACTGCACAGTCTGTTTGCCTTTAGTAAATCAGCCCCATTATCTCTCTGTGACAGGCATTCAGGACAATCCTACCACTGCCTGTGCTGACTGCACTCCATTAATCAGATTGGGGGGGGGAATTTCACCTGAACAGTTTTGGGTGAAGGAAATCTAAACTAGAGTGAGTAGCGTTATGCAGGCCATAGACACTTCGTTTATTGGCCGATTTTTCATCCGAAAAACGAAACAACGGTCGTTCTGTAATCCGAAGTTGCCACTAATGATTGCGAAAATCGGCCTTTTTTTCACAAATTTTCCAGCATGACCGATAAAAGAAAGGAATAGGAACTGCGAAAATCGGCCGATGCCATTGCCCCACTAACAGTGCGAAAATCGGCCAATGCCATTGCCCCACTAACAGTGCGAAAATCGGGCCGATGCCATTGCCCCCATTAACAGTGTGAAAATCGTCCGATGCCATTGCCCCACTAACAGTGCGAAAATCGGCCGATGCCATTGCCCCACTAACTGCGAAAATCGGCCGATGCCATTGCCCCACTAACTGCTAAAATTGGCCGATTCTATTGCCCCACTAACAGTGCGAAAATCGGCCGATGCCATTGCCCCACTAACATTGCGAAAATCGGCCGATGCCATTGCCCCACTAACAGTGCAAAAATCGGCCGATGCCATTGCCCCCATTAACAGTGCGAAAATCGGCCGATTCCATTGCCCCACTAACTGCGAAAATCGGCCGATGCCATTGCCCCACTAACTGCGAAAATTGCCCGATTCTATTGCCCCACTAACAGTACGAAAATCGGCCGATGCCATTGCCCCACTAACAGTGCGAAAATCGGCCGATGCCATTGCCCCACTAACATTGCGAAAATCGGCCGATGCCATTGCCCCACTAACAGTGCGAAAATCGGCCGATGCCATTGCCCCACTAACAGTGCAAAAATCGGCCGATGCCATTGCCCCCATTAACAGTGCGAAAATCGGCCGATTCCATTGCCCCACTAACTGCGAAAATCGGCCGATGCCATTGCCCCACTAACTGCGAAAATTGCCCGATTCTATTGCCCCACTAACAGTACGAAAATCGGCCGATGCCATTGCCCCACTAACAGTGCGAAAATCGGCCGATGCCATTGCCCCACTAACATTGCGAAAATCGGCCGATGCCATTGCCCCACTAACAGTGCGAAAATCGGCCGATGCCATTGCCCCACTAACAGTGCAAAAATCGGCCGATGCCATTGCCCCCATTAACAGTGCGAAAATCGGCCGATTCCATTGCCCCACTAACTGCGAAAATCGGCCGATGCCATTGCCCCACTAACTGCGAAAATTGCCCGATTCTATTGCCCCACTAACAGTACGAAAATCGGCCGATGCCATTGCCCCACTAACAGTGCGAAAATCGGCCGATGCCATTGCCCCACTAACAGTGCGAAAATCGGCCGATGCCATTGCCCCACTAACATTGCAAAAATCGGCCGATGCCATTGCCCCACTAACAGTGCGAAAATCGGCCGATGCCATTACCCCACTAACAGTGCAAAAATCGGCCGATGCCATTGCCCCACTAACTGCGAAAATCGGCCGATGCCATTGCCCCACTAACTGCGAAAATTGCCCGATTCTATTGCCCCACTAACAGTACGAAAATCGGCCGATGCCATTGCCCCACTAACAGTGCGAAAATCGGCCGATGCCATTGCCCCCATTAACAGTGCGAAAATCGGCCGATTCCATTGCCCCACTAACAGTGCTAAAATCGGCCGATGCCATTGCCCCACTAACTGCGAAAATCGGCCGATGCCATTGCCCCACTAACTGCGAAAATCGGCCGATGCCATTGCCCCACTAACTGCGAAAATCGGCCGATTCCATTGCCCCACTAACAGTGCGAAAATCGGCCGATTATTCTTTCGGACGAAAAATCGGCCGATAAACGAACCGTCTGTGGCCTGCATTAGGCTACATGTACACCTGAGCATTTTGTGAATGCGCGCAAAATTGGGCATTTTTGTGTGTGTGTTCACAAAACACGTAGGAAACACATGTCATGATTGTGATGCCGTTCATTATTATTGGCTCCCTAAATGCGTCAAAAAACGCAACGACTGAGGAAAACCCACAAAACCTAACAAAGTTAAACCCACAACAGTACAATCAGTCTGTAGATGCAGTAAAGCATGCTTGTTATACTCACTGTGGAACCTAAGGGGATAATCCTCCGCATTGTGTAAAAAAGGATGGTTGATCCTGACTTCTCTGATCCTCTCCTTCTACAAGTGTCTCCTAAATATTTCTTGATAGAACAGAGGCTTCGGGGCAAGCTGCACATGCACAGTTTGGTGTGTATTGCTAGAGAGTTTTTTTTTTTCTTGGGAGAGTGCATGTGATCAGCACAGGGCCAATCAGCACTGTCCAGACAGAGGTCAGGGTTTCTGCATCCTCCTACAGGAGAATGTAAACTCCTCCTACAAGCTGTAACCCATGCTCTGCTGGACACTGATAGAAGTCGCAAGACTGCTATAACTGCTGATGAGAAAAGGTATTTAGCAGTTTATATTTACTAAAATAATAGCATTTCCATGTTGTGTGTACTGTGGGAGACCAGCTATAGTGAATGCAGGGCCCAGGAAGACCAGATATAGTGAATGCAGGGCCCAGGGAGACCAGATATAGTGAATGCAGGGTCCCGGGAGACCAGATATAGTGAATGCAGGGCCCAGGGAGACCAGATATAGTGAATGCAGGGCCCTGGGAGACCGGATATAGTGAATGCAGAGTCCGGGGAGACCAGATATAGTGAATGCAGGGTCCGGGGAGACCGGATATAGTGAATGCAGGGTCCGGGGAGCCTAGATATAGTGAATGCAGGGTCCGGGGAGAGCGGATATAGTGAATGCAGGGTCCGGGGAGACCAGCTATAGTGAATGCAGGGCCCAGGAAGACCAGATATAGTGAATGCAGGGCCCGGGGAGACCAGATATAGTGAATGCAGGGTCCGGGGAGACCAGATATAGTGGATGCAGGGTCCGGGGAGACCAGATATAGTGAATGCAGGGTCCGGGGAGACCAGATATAGTGAATGCAGGGTCCGGGGAGACCAGATATAGTGAATGCAGGGCCCTGGGAGACCAGATATAGTGAATGCAGGGCCCGGGGAGACCAGATATAGTGAATGCAGGGCCCGGGGAGACCAGATATAGTGAATGCAGTGCTGGGGAGACCAGATATAGTGAATGCAGGGCCCGGGGAGACCAGATATAGTGAATGCAGGGTCCGGGGAGACCAGATATAGTGAATGCAGGGTCCGGGGAGACCAGATATAGTGAATGCAGGGTCTGGGGAGACCAGATATAGTGAATGCAGGGTCCGGGGTGACCAGATATAGTGAATGCAGGGTCCGGGGAGACCAGATATAGTGAATGCAGGGTCTGGGGAGACCCAATATAGCTTTGAAGTTAGCCTTAAGCAGCCCATAAATTATTCAATTTTCTTTCTTTGCACCACGAGAGGAAGGAATCACTTGAAATCACACTGACTGTGTTGATGGGGGAATCCCTCCCTCTATTGTATTCTGCAAGTGGAGAGGTGTGGGGAGCCTTTCTGGTTGGCAGAATACAATGATTACTGCTATTGGCTATAGGTGCTGACAGTGATCGCATGCAGGCCATATATGACAGGCTGGTTGTACTGAAGCTGATTGATGGTTCCTGCTGAACCGGCTGAATATTGATCCATGTATAGCCAACTTTACTCTTCTTTGTCCCTCTTTCTTTCTCTCCAAACCTCATCTTTCTTTCCCCCTGCTCTCTCCCCCATTGACTTTTCCTGGCTGTTTCTCCCACCTTGTTCTTTTCTCTCTTCCTCTCTTTCACGTAAATGAAAACTCCACTTTTGTTAAAAAGAAATATAGCAAATAAAAAAAAGTGCAATGTTGTCATTTAAAGTAGTTGTATACCTCAGATATATGATGAACCATCAGAAATATTAGCAAAACATGACCCTTTATAGTGTGTACTTGTCCTAGTCCAGAGCACTAAGTATCATTTCTGTCTGCTGCTTCATTCCTCTGCTATCCGCATGAGTCACTTTTGTCTGACACCAAGAGAAAAATGGTGACAGGGGAGGGATCTCCAGCACACAGCCTCTGATTGACAGCCTCAGCTCTGTTACTGTGTGATGTGTGAAGGGGGATGTGTGCTTTCCCTCCAATCAGCTCTTACTTAGCTCTGCAGAATGTGACTTCAGCTCCCTGCCTCCTGCTTTCTGAAAGCTCAGACAAGCTTTATAATTTATGTACTGGATAAGAGAGGGTAGTAGATAAACAGGTACAACATATGTAGGAGGGTTTGTTTCATATATGTGTATCACCTGAGGCCAGTCACTGGGTATATGGAAGGGTTTAAAAGAACTTTAATGTTTTAAAAAATTACCTTTCCTTTTCAATCTGCAGCCGCTGTAATTTTCTGTAAAACTAAGGGCTAGTTCACACCAGATGCAGTCCAGTGCAATTTTTTAAAAACTTTACCAATAAATAGTAAAATATTTATACTTAATGTTGTTGTATTTTTAAAAACCACATTTTGCAACTTCAGATCATGGATATGAAGGTGGGATATAAATATTGTTTTACCTCATGCGCGTGAAGATGGATGGATGGATATTAGCTCCAGTGGATGTTTTTTACTTACTTGATTATCTACCAATACTTGGTAAAGTGCAAGTTCCCTCCCACGCAGGATTCCAGGTTCTGAATAAAGCTGAATTGCTCTTCAACTTACACAGAAAATTTATCGAACACAATGGGGTTGATTTACTAAAGGCAAACAGGCTGTGCTCTCTGCAGTTGCTCCAGAACTTAGTAAATGAGATGAAGCTTCACTTTGCAAAGAATAGCCAATCACATGCAAGAAAACAAAAATAGAATTTTTCCTTCCACATGATTGGATAATAGATATCATCTGGAGCAATTGCACTTGCAGATTGCACAGTTTATTTGCCTTTAGTAAATCAACTCCATTGGCTTTTTATTGATTGTCCTTTTATTGATTGTCCGGTTATTCGTAGGGGGTGATCAATAATATACACAATACGCACTAATAGTTTGAATCCCAACACGGGGGAACATCAATTTTTCAAGGTGGTTATCATATAATATGTTGTTGTGTATGTGGACATGTTTGTTATTTGGATGAGTGCAGGGACAGACTGACAACTCATGGGGCTCCCAGGCAATAGGGGATCATGGGGCCCCTGTGTCCTTGCCCAAACTCAAAAAAGCCTATGAAAAAGGTACCAGGGGCATCTCATGGGGCCCCCTACTGACCCCAGGCCCTCGGGCACTGCCCGAGTTTCCAAATGGTCAGTCCGCCCCTGGATGAGTGTTACTCATTGTAAATTCTCTTTGAAATTGCGGAACAACTTTGAGAGGTACACTGGAGAAAGGAAGGGGTCCGTGATTAATACGATAGTAACAATTCTTTTGTTACTATCAACTCTTCAACTCTTCAACTCTTTGGTTTTTCTGATTTTGTTCAGCAACCCAGGGTGGGTATTTATAAATTGGGGTGAATTATATCAACAGGCTCTATGTTATAAAATTGGTGGTATGATTGTTTACAGAATTGTTTACAGTGCTGTTATTGTTGTATGATTTTATTAACTGTGTATACTCTGTTCTAGTCTTTGTATAACAAGATCCAAGGCCCTGAGGAAGCAGGTTTTCCACAAAACGCGTCGGCCACATAAGAATGGGACCTTAGGAACAGACATATGGTTATACAAAAAAGACACAATATTCACTTATTTTTAAGATTTGTTGTCTTTTATGATGATTGTTTGTGATATATGTATATGGCATCAATAAAACATGGCTCTTACATACTGATTTTGTCTTATTTATTTCAGGTACTTATATTGCGCTGTCAATTTTACAAAGCGCTTTACATATATATTGTACATTCACATCAGTCCCTAACCCTCAAGGGGCATACAAGCTAAGGTCCCTAACTTACATACACATACTAGGGACAATTTAGACAGGAATCAATTCACCTACCAGCATGTCTTTGGCAGGAAACTGGAGTACCCAGAGGAAACCCACGCAGGCACAGGGAGAACATGCAAACTCCAGGCAGGTGATGTCATGGTTGGGGTTCAAACCAATGACCCTAGTACTGCCAGGCAGAAGTGCTAACCATTTAGCCACTGTGCTGCCTACACTGCTGTCTTTTTGGTGTTATACCTTAGGATGTACACTCAGAATCCCAATCTCATATTGCCATAGACACATTTATTGGTTGTCCTTGAATCAACAATATTTTAGAATCTTCAATAAAATGGATCTTTCAGTAACTTTCCAAGTCTCCATAAATAAATTCTCAAAATGGCACAGTGTTAATTTTGAAAAAGCTGTATCTTCCAATACTGAAATGAAGCACTTGAACTCCATGCAAGTAACTTTTCTTAGGGAAGAGGGATCATCCCATCCATTCACCACTTAGCCTCATTAAAGGGACACAAGCCTTTTATGACCTCACTTAACGGTTTGGTCATATACACCAGGTGAGAGCACAACCGGTCAAGGTGTATAAAATTTTTTATGATTGGTGAACTGCACAGTTATTAATTTTGTATCACAGTACTGGAAGAAGTGTCAAGGTCACGGATTTAATAATGACATGTTTGCAGCAGTAATATAATTGCAGAGATATCGTTATGCACAATTTCGAAGCTGGACTGTTATTTATTTAATATTTATTTATTCACACTTTTTTGCCATTGGTAGTGGAGCGCGACACTACTTCTGTTTTTATTTTTATATGACACAATGGTATGAGTATGAGTGTAAGCAAACCACTAATTTTCACATATTTCTTTGCACAATTATATGATAATTTCATTTTTATTATTGTATTGATTTTACCACGCAGCATCGGTAATATTTACATATTTTAGCATACACCATAGTAGCTCACAAGACCCCACACTTTAGTAACTTTTCTTAACCTGACTGTATCATCACTGAGCCAACATTTCAGTCTAGGAAGTAAATGTTGACCCTGGATGATGTCCGAGCATAGATGGCTCCTTCAAAATCAGATGAAGGCCTTATCAAGAGTATTGTGATACCTGTGAGAGGTAGTGCATACCTTGAATCGTGCACTTACTATATATATATATATATATATATATATATATATATATATATAATATATTCAAAAATATATACATACATATATATATATATATATATATATATATATATATATATATATATGTATATATAGAAATATATTGCCCCCCCTTGCTAAATCAAGAATGAACTGTGATTAACCACATTTTTTTAGAAAGCTTAGTTAAATTTAATTTGCCACACACAGGCCTGCTTACTGCCAGACCTGTTGAATCAAGAAATCACTTAAATAGAAGCTGTCTGACAAAGTGAAGCATGCTAAAAGATCTCAAAAAGTAACACATCATGCCCGTGATCTAAAGAAATTCCAGAACAGATGACAAGCAAAGTAATTGACATGTATCAGTCTGGAAAGAGTTACAAAGCCATTTCTAAGGGTTTTAGACTCCAGCAAACCATGGTGAGAGCCATTATCAACAAACTTGGAACACATAGGGCCAGGCAGGTTTGGACAGCTTTTTTCCCTTAATAAATTAAATCATCATTTCAAAACTGCAGTTTGTATTTACTCGGGTTATCTTTGTGCAGTATTACAATGTGTTTGATAATCTGAATCATTTAAGTTTGGAAAATATGCAAAAAAAAATCAGGGAAGGGGCAAATACTTTCAGAGCACTGTATGTATATATATATAAATATATATATAGATATATATATATAGAGAGAGAGAGAGAGAGATAGATAGATAGATAGATAGATAGATAGATATTAGGTCCAGTTTTAAAGGAATATGGTAAATGTTATGGTATATGTCATCCAGCAGTGCACTGTTCTGTTTGTGGCCATGTAATTTTAAATCACAACCTAGTTAGCAATAGCAATGTAAAAAGGTTGAAATGAATAGATTACATACTATATATTTGATCAGTATAAAAATGTTCTAATACTTGTGGATGGAATATGGTATTGAAGACAACAAAGGCTGCAAACACCCAGAGAACACTAATGACAGATCCTAGAAGATGTACAGTATGTGCCATGCACTTTGATTATAAATGATAAGGAAAACTTGGAGGCAAACTAGCATTTCGATTTTCAAATTAACGTTCGTATGAAAATTCCCAGTACATTTACAAATGTCAATTGAAAAATGCTTCAAAATATTGTTTGCTTTTAACATTCAATTTTGGAGGGAATGGACTTTCCCGGATGAAAACCACATACACTGTTAAAAATGTGTTCTTTCACTTTCAATAAGTTTCTATTGAAAAGGTTTGATGTATAAAACATAGTGTAAGAAAACCTTTTGAAATAGCCAAGAAGATATTAGACATCAGGAACATAACTGCCTAGAGTGTGAAAACATCCAGCATGATAATAAACAAGACTTGTAGCCTATAGGTTAGAGTAAGTTTCAATGAGCCAGTTCATTTTGTGGCAGTCAGTGAAACAATAAGCAGATCAGAACATCAAGACTGAATAAACCACATGATCTGCAACAAAGAAACAAGAAAGAAATAAAGAAAGATGAAGGAAGGATGTCCACAGTAGGAAATTGGGAAGGAGATGTGGGGTGAAGGGGAAGGGAGTCAACACTGAGAATGCCCAAAACCAGCACCCCAAAGCTGGTTTGCTATAATGAGGTATAGCTCCCCATGGACAGTGACAGATGGACGTATTGTATCCACAGGGTCCATATCTGGGAGAACTTATTTTGTGTGTTCAGGAGAATGCTGGTCAGCTTCTCATTGATAAAAAAGCTGTCGATCTGCTGACAAACTTCTTTAAAAAAACAAATGGTTTCTTCCAGGCTCTGTTTTGCCACTATCAAAATGTAGGTCGCCAATTTGAATTAGGGTTTAGTAAAACCAGGGGGGTTAAGGTGTAATTAGATGGTCGAACAAGGAATGTATGAGCTTCAAGACCTTGGTCCAAAACCACGTGAGCATGGGACATTTCCACCAGGTAAGTAAAACATCGCCCCGTTTAAGCAGCCACAAAAGCACAGACCAGTATGAGAAGAAAAATTTGTTGTTTCAAAAAACAATTTCCATCCTGCTCCTTTTAATTTTCTCATCACGGACAGTGAAAAAAAATACCAATTTGACCCCAGTAACAATTAGAAAATAAAACAAATGTCCCTAAAATGGCCAGCTTTAGACTTCTTTTAAACCGTCAGATCTCCTTTAAGAGGACCTTTTGCTAAAGTGGCATTGTCCTCTATTCAAGCTGTCCCCCTTCCTAAAATGCTGTATAAATGTACCTGTGGGGGAAAAAAAGAAAGAGATAATAAACTCACCTTTCACCAAATTCTGTAAGGTAGGCAGTGACATCATCGCTAAGAATGCTCAGTAGCCCAAATTCCATGAGAAGATGCTACAGAACAGGACAAGATTGTCTTTTTACAAGATTTGGGCTACTCAACTTTCTCTGAGATCTGGTTGGAAGCAGGATAACCTCTCCCTCCTCTAGGCACTGTAGGAGGAAGTCCAGGAAAAGGTGAGTACAATATGCAACTATTTTTCTCTGAGATCTGGTTGGAAGCAGGATAACCTCTCACTCCTCTAGGCACTGTAGGAGGAAGTCCAGGAAAAGGTGAGTACAATATGCAACTATTTTTCTTTGAAATCTGGTTGGAAGCAGGATAACCTCTCTCTCCTCTAGGCACTGTGGGAGTAATTCCAGGAAAAGATGAGTACAATATGCAACTATTTTTCTTTGAAATCTGGTTGGAAGCAGGATAACCTCTCTCTCCTCTAGGCACTGTAGGAGGAAGTCCAGGAAAAGGTGAGTACAATATACAAGTATTTTTCCTGCCACAGGTAATTTTTTTGCAGTGTTGAAAGGACAGGGAGGGAGGGAAATTTGAATAAGTGGACCTTGCCATTGGGGTGGAAAGTCTGTTTTGAGAGTGATGGAAGGTCTACTTTGAGACGTCAACCTCATCTAGGCGTTAAAGGAAGACATCAGGAAAAGGTGAATATGTGATCCAACTATTTGTCCCCACACAGGTACTTTTATGCAGCATTAAAGGGATGAGGAGGCAAGACAATTTGAATAAGTGGACCTTGCTGCAAGGGTGGAAGATCAGCTTTGAGAACAATGGATGAGGAAATGTGTTCAGCCTTCAACAAGTTGCTCCATCATCTAGCACCAGTGCCTAGCTGGTGCATAAAACATTTTAGAAGTTCTTCATAGAAAAGTAAAAAATTGGTCCTGCTCACATGGAGGTTTTCCAACACCCAGTGCCTCCGACAGCCAGAGGTGCGTATTGTAAATAAAGAAACACCCCGATGGCAAAGCACATTTCTCGTAAATGACTGTTCACTGCTTTCCTAAAAGTATTTTTGCTATATAAAAAAAAATGTGAGAAGCTTAAGGTAAATGATCTCATCTGTGATTGTTAATGTTTGGAAATCCTTATTACCATGTAGAGATGGTAATGATATGTGCATTATACCCGCGGTAGTTTTTTGTTACATATAAATGCGGTGTGATTTCTGCTCGGTGCCGTTGAATCATAATTTTGCTGTATTGCTTCCCTTACCTCAATGCCAGCCTGTGGGGTTGGTTTACTAAAGGAGTAGAGAATGTTCACTTTACAAAGTGAATTCTTACTTAGTTATAATGACACTAAACTCTGGTTAAAAAAAAATGTCAAGTATGCATTCTTTACTCAAAGTACCTTCTATTGCCCTTAGCCTCCTCCAAATCTCTGAATTTCTTTTTATATATATGGAAACATACTATTATTATACAATATCGTGTATATATGTATTTATTTATGTATTACAGGTACTTATAAAGCCCCATCAATTTATGCAGCACTATCTATATATCTATATACTGCATATATACAGGTGCATCTCAATAAATTAGAATATCATCAAAAAGTTAATTTATTTTAGTAATTCAATTTAAAAAGTGAAACTCATATGTTATATAAATTCATTACACACAGAGTGATATATTTCAAGCATTTCTATCTTTTAATTTTGTTGATTATGGCTTACAGCTAGTGGCAACCCAAAATTCAGTATTGCATAAGACCAATAAAAAAAAAAGATTTTTAATGCAGAAATGTTGGCTTACTGAAAAGTATGTCCACTTACAGTATAGTATGCAATCAATACTTGGTTGGGACACCTTTTGCATGAATTAGTGCACCAATGCGGCGTGGAATGGAGGCAATCACCCTGTGGCACTGCTGAGGTGCTATGGGAGTCCAGGTTGCTTTGATAGTGGCCTTTAGCTTGTCTGCATTGTTGGGTCTGGTGTCTGTCATCTTCCTCTTGACCAGGGGCAGACCGAACATTTGGAAACTTGGGCACTGCCTGAGGGCCCGGGGTCAGTAGGGGGCCCCATGAGATGCCCCTGGTACCTTTTTCATAGGCTTTTCTGAGTTTGGGCAAGTACGCAGGGGCCCCATGATCCCCTATTGCCCGGGGGCCCCATGAGTTGTCAGTCTGCCCCTGCTATTGACAATGCCCCACAGATTCTCCTTGGGGTTTAGGTCAGGCAAGCTCGCTGGCCAATCAAGCACAGTGATACCATGATCATTAAACCAGGTATTGGTACTTTTGGCAGTGTGGGCAGGTGCCAAGTCCTGTTGAAAAATGAAATCAGCATCTATATAAAGCTGGTCAGCAGAGGGAAGCATAAAGTGCTCTAGAATTTCCTGGTAGACGGCTGCGCTGACTTTGGTCTTGATAAAACACAGTGGACCAACACCAGCAGAAGACATGGCTCCCCAAATCATCACTGACTGTGGAAACTTCACACTGGAACTCATGCAGCTTGGATTCTGTGCTTCACCACTCTTCCTCCAGACTCTGGGACGTTGATTTCTAAAGAAACTGCAAAATTTACTTTCATCCTTCGAAAAGAGGACTTTGGACCACTGAGCAGTCCAGTCCTTTTTCTCCTTAGCCCAGGGAAGACGTTTCTGATGTTGTCTCTGGTTCAGGAGCGATTTGACACAAGGAATGCGACAGCCCAGCCTATGTAGCCCATGTCCTGGGTAACGTCTGTGTGTTGGGTTTTCTCTTTACAATCAAGAGAGAGGCAATTACAATACAATGTAATACAACAGGGATAGGAGGGCCTTGCTCTTTAAAGCTTACAATTTAATAGGGTGGGGCAAGTAGTATCCTTGTAGAAACTATGAAGGATAGGCTGATGGAAGAATTAAAAGTTCAGTTGTTAGGAGGGACCGCCTAAAGGTAGCACATAGCCAGACCAATTGAGGTAGAGAGTTCCAGAGGATGGGAGAGGCTTTGGAGAAGTCCTGAAGATGATCATGGGAGGAGAAGACAGGGTTGCTAGAGAGCAGGAGGTCTTGGGAGAACCGGAGAGTATTGTCTGGGTGATGTTTTCAGACAACAGACAATTAAAGCGGAGCTCCACCCAAAAGGGGAAGTGCCACTTTAAGGACTGCTCCCCTGCTCCCCATTAAGGATTGGCACCTTTGGGGGGCGGGGGGGAGCGGGTACCCGTATTTGACAGGTACCTGCTCCCACTTCCAGTCCAATCGCCTAGGCGATCAGAAGCAGAAGGTGTCCTCCCCCCTCCCTCTCTGTAGTCTTTTGGGACACGTGACAGGTCCCAGAAGACTACAGGACCATTCATGAAGTGCAGTGCTACTCGCGCATGCGCAGTGGGTACCCGGCTGTGAAGCCGCAAGCTGTCACAGCCGGGTGCTCACACTGAAGATGCCGGCCTCCTGGAATCCAGGACGGCTGGTGAAACGGACTGCGGTGCACCGCGGGACCGAGGACAGGTAAGTGGCTGTTTTTTAAAAGTCAGCAGCTACAGTTTTTGTAGCTGCTGACTTTTTTTTTGTGACAGGGTGAGTGGAACTCCGCTTTAATTAATAGGAAGGTATGATATATTTTCTTGTTTAAAACTTTTTACATTTCTTCAGGCCAAGACGATGTCATACATCCCAGGAGTCTTCATAGGATTTTTTTTCTTTTACCTAGAGGGGGGAGGAGGAGCTTTCAGAGCTAAGCGCACCCTTCTGCCTACATGTCTGAGCTAAGGGCAGATGGATTCCAGTAAGTAAAGGCTACATGAATCATCTTACTCAAGATGTCCATGGTTAGAAATGCTAGCAGGATGTTTTTCCAAGTGATTTCTCAACAAAACAAATCATAGAGACATGGGCAGATACGGGAGTTTGCCTTGAATATTAAAAATGAGTCAAATAGTGTTTTCAGTTTGTGGTGCTGAAATACAGTTTAGTTTAGTTCAGCTATAATGTACCCAAAAGGTTAAAAAAAGTTTGTTGTCTTCCAGGGGGTGAAGACCCGGATGAATGCTATGTTGATCAATGAAGAGATCGCGTTCTTCATGATTCTCATCCGAGATTCCTTAAGGTTTGGGAACCTTGGATACATTATTCCTACTAGTTATAGCCTCTTATAGTCACTGCCTGTGCTAGCCCTGGATCCGTGATTCTTCTAGTTTCCCTTCCCTCCATGTTTTCTTTCTGATTCCCTTTTTTTTTGTTTTATTTTTATTTTCCTTTCTTCTAACTTTTTTTCTTTCCTCTTCTTTTTCTGGTAATATGTTGGATTACTGCTGCTAATATTTGGTTCGGATTTTTGCCGTCCCTCCTTCCTTATTTGACTAATGCAAGTCAACTGGATGTATCTGTTTATGTGTTATTGTTCTGCTCTGCCCCTGTGTGGGCGTATCTTGAGCTTGTTGTATTCTTAAAACAAAACTTTCTTAACCTCCCTAGCGGTATTCCCGAGTGTAGCTCGGGGTAAAATGTCAGTGCCAAAAGCGGTAACTCCGAGCTACACTCGGGCTTACCATGCGGCGCTGCATAGGGAGTCCCTGCAGAGCTTACCTTGTCCTTCGCTCCCTCAATGTGTCCCCTGCAGCATCCCTGGCCATCCGGCTTCTGTGTTCCGGTCCCTGTGACGTCGGGACGTACGGGCGCCGCCGCCGGCGGGAAATTTGAAAATTTAAAAAAAGTCATTTTTTTCAAAACACATTTTTCATAGTAAAACATTGCTGTTTCAAACCATTTCACATACATTTTGTCCCGAGTGCTTTGTCCTGTGCCCTGTCTGCATTTTTACTGTTCTTTCTGCCTGGAAACTGAGAAATGTCCATGGCGTCCAAAAAGTGTTCCTTTAGGTCAAAAGCGGTTTTAGACCGGCTAGAGAACAGCGATAGTAAATCAGAACCACTTGCAGAATTGAGTGATAATGATTCGTGGGGAAATTCGTCATCAGACACTGAAAACGATTTTGCGACTTTGCTCAGCAATGTACGAACTTGGCGCTCTATTTCAAATTTCACTGTTTTCGATTTGATTATATTATTGAATTAAATGTATTATTATTATATTATTATTTTTTATAATTATTTATTAAATTATAATTTATGATTTCATGTTTCAAATTTTATCATACCCGGGATGTTTACTAGACTCTTGTTCGGACAGATTTCAGTGAGTTATTCCTAAAAATTACAGCCTACAATAAAAAAACTACATATTTCCATGCAAAATAATGGTACCGCATTCAGCACCAAAAATCTGAAATAATCATACCGCTAGGGAGGTTAATAAAAATATTGAAACAGAGAAAAAAGTTTGTTATTTTAGATATACTGTAAATGCCATTGATTAATTTACAAAAACCTACCTTCAAACCTCACTGAAATATCACGGAGTGATCTGATTGTTACACAAAGTCATTAGACAATGCCAGCACAAGGCTCTTCCACTATATGAACCCGTATTTTAGGATTTCAGCTTTAATGGCCCCGTAACACCCGCCTACTTTTAACAAGAGTACATTAGAAGATAAGAAATTTTAAGGAGAGTCACTAAGGATGATAATGTGAAAGATCATAGCAATCTCTTATCAGTATTGTTGTACAGTGTTACTAATCACATAATTACCTCCTTTATAAAGGTGTATGGCTCTGGAGAAGCAGAAGGCTGTCAGTGGCTGGTCTAACCTCAATTTTCACTTCACAAGAAAATCATTAGTACTTTCTAGCAAACCTTCCAAACATTTGGCACATGAAATAAGCACCTCTGCAGTCCATTTTTCCTCTGCTAGATGTAGTTAAATCGAACAAATGCTCTGTAAGCACCTAATCGAGAAACACTAATGGGATGACTTGGCTCTGCTATTGCTTTGGAGCAAATGATAACCTGTTTAAATCATACAGGGGCCCGAAAAACGTGATTGAGATTTATGTAACAAATGCAGAGGCCAAAGAAATTCAAAAAGTTGGGCTAGTGTATATAAATGGTGAAATTGACTACGCTGGTGCTGCTTTCTTTGTACTCTCATATGGAAGAAAAATATATTTTAAATATATTTAACCTCCCTGGCAGTATGATTATGTCAGGAATTTTGTACCAAAAGCGGTACCAGTTTTTTGCATGGAAATTTGGTGTTATGTATTGTAGGCCTGCAATTCTTAGTAATTACTTACTTAATAAATACTCATAAAAAATAATAATATAATAATAAATTTAATTCAATAATATAATCAAACCAAAAACACTGAAATTTGAAATAGAGCGCCAAGTTTGCACATCACTGAGCAAAGTCGCAAAATCGTTTTCAGTGTCTGATGACGAATTTCCCCCACGAATCATTATCACTCAATTCTGCAAGTAGTTCTGATTTACTATCGCTGTTCTCTAGCTGGTCTAAAACCGATTTGACCTAAAGGGACGCTTTTTGGACGCCGTGGACTTTTCTAAGTTTCCAGGCAGAAAGAACAGTCAAAATGCAGGCAGGGCACAGGACAAAGCAGTAGGGACAAAATTTATGTGAAATGCTTTGATACAGGAATGTTTTGCTATGAAATAATTGTTTTTAAAAAAATTTCATTTTTTTTAAATTTTCAAATTTGCCGCCAGTTCCGGCGCCCGTACGTCCCGACGTCACAGGGACCGGAACACGGAAGCCAGATGCCGGCATCGGCCGGAGGAGATGGCCGGGGACGCTGCAGGGGACGTATCGCGGGAGCGAAGGACAAGGTAAGCGCTGTAGGGAATCCCTGTGCAACGCTGCAGTGTATTCCCAAGTGTAGCTCGGGGTTACCGCTTTTGGTACTGAAACTTTACCCCGAGCTACACTCGGGAATACCGCCAAGGAGGTTAAAAAATATTATTCCCTAATATATTGACATATATTTGAAATGCTAAAATGTTGGCCATATTCAATATATTTCAAAATATATTTCAATAAAAAAAAATTTAAAATAAAGAATATATATATATTAGATGGCAGCTTCCCTGGCTATAAAGGATAGTAGAGTTGAGTTTAATTTTTTAGGGAGATCCATTCAGGGGAGCTATGAATGTGCGATACAGTGTGTGAGTGGAGGTCCTGAAGGTATTGGAGGTAAGGGCATCAGCTAACTGTTAAGTACATGAGATTGGTGAAGGTGATGGAGGTTCCCTGTCCTGTCCTCACCCCTTGCTTAATCACTCAGCCTTCCCACATGGAAGAAAAATATATTTTTGAAATATATTTTTAAAATATTCTTCCCAAATATATTAACATATATTTGAAATGCTACAATTTTGGCCATATTCTATATATATATATATATATACTGTATGTTGAAATGCATTTTTATTACAAAATATCTGAAAAATATTTTTAAAAATACATTTGAAATATACTGTATGTCTTTGAAAATAGATACATTTTCTTTTTTTTTTTCCCATCCCCTACATCTCTTCCAACATTCTGCTAAATCTTTGTTTCAGTAATGCTTAGACCTGAAGAAGGGGACATTCCCCGAAAGCTTGTCCTCTAAATTGTATGTTAGTGCAAATAAAAAAAAGTATCACGGACAGTACTCAATTGTAAAATGCACTAATACGGCTACAATCACCTCAAAGCTCTTTGAAAATACAAATCTACATTTTTGGAATGCATTTACAGATATATGTAAAAATATATGTTAAAATGACTTTTTTATATGTTAAAAAAATCTGAAGAATATATTTAAAAAAAGTATTTTAAATATAATCTTCAGTTTTTTTTAACAAGGCATTATAACATATATTTTTACATATATTTGTAAATGCATTCCAAAAAAGTAAATTTGTATTTTTAAAGACATACAGTATATTTGAAATGTATTTTTAAAAATATTTTTCATATATTTTGCAATAAAAATGCATTTCAAAACACAGTTTATATATATTGAAATATATTTTGAAATATATTGAATATGGCCAAAATTGTAGCATTTCAAATATATGCCAATATATTTGGGAAGAATATTTTTTAAATATATTTCAAATATATTTCTCTTCCATGTGGGTAATCACTGTATTAGTGTCATTGGAGAAGTCTTTGTCATTAGTTAGTTCCCACTCAGTTAGTGCCAGATTTCCTACCGCACTATCACAGTCCTACTGTAAGTCACTGATCACCACCACTACTAGTATAAAAAATAAATAAATAAATAAATAAAAATTCCAGTATATATGCCATAGTTTATAGACGCAATAACTATAGCACAAACCAATTAATTCAAACTTTTTTTTTTTACTAAAGACATGTATATATATATATATATATATAAAAAACCTTGATAGTGCACAGAACGTTGTTGTTTATTGCTCATGTTTTGTCTTCATTGTTCTATTGTTTATGGCTGAAAATGACATATTCTGGTTTTTTTTTTACAAAACAGCAACAGTTTCATGCTCATGCTCATTAACCTTGTATCCTTCAAACTTCAATGACATGTACATGTGTACTTTGATAAATCAATAAAATGTATTATTACAAAAAAAATGAATAGCCTTTCTTTATCTGTGATTAAACTTTATTATATGGTTTCTCTGCGGGCAAATGCAGTAGTCTACTTTTGCAAGCCTTCAAACCCCATATTATTACAATGTAATCAGGGGCAGACTGACCATTTGAGCACTCGGGCAGTGGGGTCAGTAGGGGGCCCCATGAAATGCCCCTGGTACCTTTTTATAGGCTTTTTTGGGTGTGCTTTGAGTGTGGGCAAGGACAAAGAGGCCCCATGATCCCCTATTGCCCGGGGGCCCCATGAGTTGTCAGTCCACCCCTGAATGTAATGTATTATAGCTTACGAATCCTTAAAACAGAAATTCATCCTAAAGGGGAAATTCTGTTTTATGCCCTCCTTCAATCCTCCTCTTCTACTTTTGGCACATTTTTTTGGGGGGGAGGGGGCAGTCACTGGTTTTGACAGGTACCTGCTCCCATTACCTGCGGTGATCTACTGGAAATTCTCCTACTCCCCCCTTCCCCCTGCATCCTTCTGAGTCACAGCTCCCAGAAGATTGTGGGACCATTCATAAAGCGCAGGACGGCTCACACAAGCGCAGTGGGCAGTGAAATGTGAATATATGAACCATAGCCGGCTGCCCACAGTAACCATGCTGGCGCCGGGGACCCAAAAACCAGTGAAGAATCGGTTCGGGTGAGGACAGCACTGGACCTTGGACTGGTGAGTGTACTTTTAAAAATAGCAGCTACAGTATTTGTGGCTGATGACTTTTAATTTTTTTTAGACAGGGCTAAGAATCACTTTAAATGTGGTAAATTAATTATTATTATTTTCCTTTATTTTCACCTGCTGATCCAACCAGTAGCACATTTCCTGTCTTAGGGTGTCTGAATTGGACTAAATTTTCATTATTCAGAGATTCAAATGTATCCAAATTTCTGAATTACGACAGTAGTCAAATTAAATTAATATTAAATGGAATTTGGAAAATGGAAAGCAAATTTGAAATATTAACATATTGCTGACTATTGCTGATTTTCTTCTTTTTCTTCTTCTTCTTATTATTATACAGGAGTTATATAGCACCCAAAGTTTGCTCAGCGCTTTACAATATAAAGGGAGACAATACAGCAACAATTCAGTTCAATACAAGAGGGAAAGGAGGGCCCTGCTCCTTGGAGCTTACAATCTAGGATTCTTCAAAAACTATGTGTAATAGTGGTAGAATATAGCTGTCTTCTGAAATTAAAATTTTGAAAAGAATATAATAGAATAAAACAGAATAAAATGGCGTAAAACAAAACAGAATACAATAGAATAGAAAATAAAAGAATAGAATAGAATAGAAAATAATAGAATAGTATAGAAAAGAATAGAATAAAAAAAACACAAAAGAATGGAGTAGAAAAAAATAGGATAGAAAGAATATAGCTGTATTCCGAAATTTGAATTTGAAAAGTATAGAATAGAGTAAAACAGAATAAATAAAATAGAAAAGAATAGAAAAAAATAGAATAGATTAGAATAAAAAAAGAATAGGATAGGATAGAATAGAAAAGAATATGTTGGAAAAAAAAGAATAGAATAGAAAAGAATAGAATAGAAAAAATAGAATAGATCCGAATAGAATACAATAAAATAGAATATAACTATCTTCCAAAATTCAAATTTCGAATAGAATAGAACCAGCTAAATTTTCACAATGAACTTGGATCGATTTGATAATTTTGATTTGAAATCAATTTGAATACTTTGAATCCATTGGAGAAATTTGAATTTCAATAAATGAAACAAAACGAAATGAATTTCATTCCAAATGCAGCAAAATTAAATCAGTAACTTAACAAATCGATCTGTAATGAAAGAAACCTCATTTTTTATTACTGCACATGTATAGAAGCCAACATTAGGCCCCATTCACAGAAAAAAACAGAATAGAATAGAATAGAAAAGAAAAGTATAGAAAAAAAATAGAATAGATTAGAATAAAAAAAATAGGATAGAACAGAAAATAATATATTAAAAAAAGAATAGGAAAGAATAGAGAAAAAAAATAGAATAGATCCAAATAGAATACAAAAAAATAGATAACTATCTTCCAAAATTCAAATTTCGAAAAGATCAGAACCAGCTAAATTTTCACAATTAATTCCTAAGCATCGCTGCTGATTGCAGATCATTAGTGGTTTAGGAAACAGAGAATGTGATCATCTCAGCACACAGGTGTCCTTTTATGAAACAGAGATCAGCGGCGATCCTGAGGACCGTTGCTGATCTCCGATCATTAGTGGTTTAGGAAACACAGATGATCAGCGGAGAACATGTTCTCCACTGATCATCTCAGCATACAGATGGCCAGTGTATGAAGGAGCGATGTCAGCCCTTCACTGGAGATCTGTGTTCTCCCTCCACATTCTCCAGCCCAGAGGTGGAGAATCGGAGGAACCGCAAACGAAGCAGCGATAATTTACCTCTGCTTAGTAAAAGGTGTTTGACTTATCTATTACTGTAATCTCACGAGATTATAGTAAAAGCAGCTGTTTTCTAACATTTGTAGATCGTTCTTTCTTCATTCGGAGAACTGATCTACACCGCTTCATAAAAAGGCATTCACAGGAGAACTGTCTTCTCCGAGAATGCCAGAGAACTGAGCAGCAGTCATTTACCGCTGCATGATAAAAGGACACCTTAGAAGGACTTGACTAACAAATGAAAGCTAAGGAGTCCTTTTATGAAACAGAGATCAGCGGCGATCCTGAGGACCGTTGCTGATCCCCGATCATTAGTGGTTTAAGAAACACAGATGATCAGCGGAGAACATATTCTCCACTGATCATCTCAGCACACAGATGGCCAGTGTATGAAGGAACGATGTCAGCCCTTCACTGGAGATCTGTGTTCTCCCTCCACATTCTCCAGCCCAGAGGTGGAGAATCGGAGGAACCGCAAACGAAGCAGCGATAATTTACCTCTGCTTAGTAAAAGGTGTTTGACTTATCTATTACTGTAATCTCACGAGATTATAGTAAAAGCAGCTGTTTTCTAACGTTTGTAGATCGTTCTTTCTTCATTCGGAGAACTGATCTACACCGCTTCATAAAAAGGCATTCACAGGAGAACTGAGCAGCAGTCATTTACCGCTGCATGATAAAAGGACACCTTAGAAGGACTTGACTAACAAATGAAAGCTAAGGAGTCCTTTTATGAAACAGAGATCAGAGGCGATCCTGAGGATCATTGCTGATCTCCGATCATTAGTGATTTAGGAAACAGAGATGATCAGCAGAGAACATGTTCTCCACTGATCATCTCAGCACACAGATGGCCAGTGTATGAAGGAGCGATGTCAGCCCTTCACTGGAGATCTGTGTTCTCCCTCCAGATTCTCCAGCCCAGAGGTGGAGAATCGGAGGAACCGCAAACGAAGCAGCAATAATTTACCTTTGCTTAGTAAAAGGTGTTTGACTGATCTCTAACTGTAATCTCGTGGGATTATAGTAAAAGCAGCCGTTTTCCAACGTTTGTAGATCGTTCTTTCTTCATTCGGAGAACTGATCTACACCGCTTCATAAAAAGGCATTCACAGAAGAACTGAGCAGCAGTCATTTACCACTGCATGATAAAAGGACACCTTAGAAGGACTTGACTAACAAATGAAAGCTAAGGTGTCCTTTTATGAAACAGAGATCAGTGGCGATCCTGAGGATCTTTGCTGATCTCCGATCATTAGTGATTTAGGAAACAGAGATGATCAGTGGAGAACATGTTCTCCGCTGATCATCTCAGCACACAGATGGCCAGTGTATGAAGGAGCGATGTCAGCCCTTCACTGGCGATCTGTGTTCTCCCTCCAGATTCTCCAGCCCAGAGGGAACCGCAAATGAAGCAGCGGTAAATTTACCGCTGCTTAGTAAACTGTGTTTGACTGATTTCTCACTGTAATCTCACGAAATTACAGTAACAGAAGCCGTTTTCTAGTGTTCAAAGCGTTTGTAGATCGCTTCTCTCCTCATTCAGAAAAATGATCTACACCGCTTCATAAAAAGGCATTCAGAGAACTGTCTCCTCTGAGAATGTCGGAGAACTGAGCAGCGGTCATGATAAAAGGACACCTAACTCCAGCTGACACTTATTAAACAACAATGTTTTTCTCCTTTTGGGATAAATGTTTTACATAAATGAATAAAAGCTTTGTAAGCCCCCCTGTCACTGTTAAAAGATTTTTTCCCAACACTCTAAATGCCACTTTTGCTGGACAACTAAAGGATGTTCAAATCACAAAATACCCCCCAAAAATGGGACTTTAAACATACCTCTGATAGTGACAAATAAATGGCCACTAAAAATAAAATTTCACAAATTTATTACAACATTGGATAAAAACATTCCCACAATAATTTTAAAACCACATAGTTGTAGGTGTATAAATATAAAAATGTACACATTGAGTACCAATGTCCACGCATTTTGCGGGTCTGCCCACAGGCTGGGTGGACATGTCTGATACCGACTTTGATCCTCCTTTGCTCCTGGCTTGGCGCATGTGTTGAGGGATCGGTCAGTAAGGTGGCAATAATTGCAGTATGCGTGTATTATTATTATTATTATTATACAGTATTTATAAAGCGCCAATAGTTCGCTCAGCGCTGTACATTACAAAGGGGGACAGAACATGTGACAGAACAATACCAATACAATGCAAAACATGAGGGGATCAAGGGCCCTGCTCTTTCGAGCTTAGTGTATGTGTTTTTATTTTTTTCTATATTAGTTGCAAGGGCAGTTTGGGTAACAAATGAAATAAGCAAAGTGTCTGTTGATTTAAATATTTAAATTGCCTAATTGTGGCAGTTATTTTCTATTTTTACAATTGTATTCTTCTACTAATTCTCCTGGTATGTATGAGATTGGAAGAGTCATGAAGAAACGGGGGATCATGTAAAATGAGTACACTACACCTACAACTATGTGGTTTTAAAATTGTTATGGGAATTGTTTAATCCAATTTTTAAATAAATTTGTGAAGTGTTATATTGAGCAGCCATTGTATTTGTCACATTTTTTTTTTGTGATTTTGTGTATTTTGTGATTTCTACGTAGGGATCATGCCTTCTTTAGTATAATCTGTTGTAATCCAACATTCCACCTAGTTATATATGTTATATATGTTAATATGTTAAAGGAAATACCACAATTACTTGCAGGATCACTGGGTGAAAATAGAAGGGGAAAAGCCTAAAAAAATGCAGCCACTACATCTAATAGATGGTAAGTTGCAGTATAGTATATTTTTGTTTTTGGGGTTAGTACCGCTTTAAGAATTTTCATTACATACATCTCCTTCACAGATTTTGGGTCTAGATTTTCGTACAATGTTACCCACTTTGCTCCATGGTATGGGGTCGGTTATCTCTTTTTTAGCTTTTTTAGCAGGTAGAAATGTCAACAAATTTAGGTTAAAAAAACTCCTTAACAGAGGCAGTGACAGATCTACTCACATCAGACATCAGGTTACTGTTTGCAGAAGTATTGACAACACACAAAACAAGATAGCAATCAAGCCACATAGAGGTGTGAATGGCTATATAGACTGCTAATGACTCAAAACAACAATTAGAGGACTAATAATGTACAGTGAAAGTGCTGAGGATTCAGGAATCACAACATGGCACTGGAGTCCTACACATTTACCTTTTAGTATTTTTCATTCATCAGGGGTTAAGGGTCATCAACACAGACAATTTCCTGCCTATGACCCACCATAAACATCAACTCCCCCCAAATTTATAGCTCCCTGGTCACACCCTATCTACACTCCATCACCCCTAACTACTCTTCAAATCCTTCCTTTCCCTTTGTCAAATGTGGCTGTCAGTAGACTATATGGACCTGCATATTGCATATATGCCTTTTCTGCTGACCAGTGTCTGTTCTTCACCTCTAAGTTACTGGAAAATGGATTCCATTAATATTTCCATTCCTTCATATCTGTTCCAAGTCATGGATTCAGAAAGCATGAAAGCCAGTTGATCACTACTACAACCAGGTAGCTAGCATTTTCAAGAGGTCTGCAATGGCATCCTACATGTTACTCCTATGACAGGTTTACTTTATGTAGCTATTCTATTTAGTGTGTGGTAATGTATTACATTTTTTCTATGTATAACTTATACCAGTGTTTCTTTTTTCAGTCAAGTCACCCTTTAAAATTATGGACAGTTCCGAGCCATTCTTTAAAATTATGGACAGTTCCGAGCCATTCTTTAAAATTATGGACAGTTCCGAGCCATTCTTTAGAATTATGGACAGTTCCGAGCCATTCTTTAAAATTATGGACAGACCCAAGGCACCCCATTCTAAAATGTGAAAAACTATTCTAATAGTTTTATATAACGTACCACACATGTAGGACTCCCAACGTTAGAGGTGATTTATTCTTCCAAAGAAAGTACACTTTTCTACACTGGTGCTGACTATTATTCCAGTGTTTCTCTTCTTCAGTTTTTCTCCATCACTGAGCTAATGTGACCCCAGCCCTGATGGAAATCGGCAGGGGAAGGTCAAACTAGGATACTCTGCAGGCAGCTGACATCCTCCTTATCAACTGATGATGTCATTGGTTGTCAGGAAGCTGGTGGCTAGAAGGTCGTAATGGTGCACAATAAAAACCTATGGCTTTGTGTATCTAAAAGGCAGGCTTGTTCCACCCGCTGGCTTTTATACAAGTTTTGGGCAATTTTTAGACATTATACCAAGGCACCCTTGAAGAAACCTCAAAGCACCACAGGGTGCCTGGGCACCCTGGTTGAGAAAGGCTTGCTTATACATTCTATTGCTGAAGGTTTGTGGACACTTGACCATCACACCTATTTGAGCTTGTTGGACATCCCATTCCAAGCCATGAGCATTCGTATGAAAAAGTGAAGCCCAAATCTGTCCTTAACAAATAAGTTCCTGTCCCTTGATACATTTCCCCAATCCAGGGAACTAGACCCAAACTTTCCAAAGATGGGGTCCGGAGCCCACAGCAGAGAACACTTTAGTCCTATGCTGAACTCCCTTTAGGGGAGCCATATTGGAAGTAGGAAGTGCCCCATGGTCAGTTGTCAGTGGGAGCAAACAATGTCCCAGGGTTGGTGGCCAGTAGAACTAATAAATGTCTCAGGATTGGTTTAGTAGAACTGAAAATGCCCCAGGGTTAGTGGTCAGTCGAAGCAAAAATTCCCTAGGGTTGGTGGTCAGTGGAAGTAAAATATTCTCTAGGGTTGGTGGTCACTGGTAATGAAAAAATACCCCAGGGTTGGAGTCATAGATAGTACAAATGCCCCGAGGTTGGTGGTCTATCAGCACTAGTAAAATAAATGCTCTAGGGTTGGAGTTAGCGGTAATAAAATATGACCCAGGGTTGGTTGTTAGTGGGAATAAAAAACTGATCTAGTGTCTATGGTCAGTGGGAGTAAAAATATTCCTGCATCTTGGTACTAATAAATGAAATAGTGCCTCATTTCTGGTATTAGTGGGAGGAATAGCGACCCATTGTGAAAGAATAATGTCTAATTGTTGTTGTCAGTTAAAGGAATAATGTCCCATCATGTCAGTGGAGGGAATAGGGTCCCATTGTGTCAATAGAAGGAATAGTAATCCACTGTGTCAATGGAAGGAATAGTGCCCCTTTATGTCAGTGAAAGGAAAAGGGCCACATCGTATCAATGGAAGGAATAGTTCCTCATTATGTCAGTGGAAGGAAAAGGGCCACATTGTGTCAATGGAAGGAGTAGTTCCCCATTATGTCAATGGAAGGAATATTGCCCCACTGTGTCAATGGGAGGAATAGTGTTCCATTGCATCGGTAGAAGAAATAGGGCCCCAGCATGCCAATGGAAGGAATAGGTCCCATAATGTCAATGGAAGGAATAGAGTCCCGTCATGTCTGTGGAAGGAAAAGTGCCCCATCATGTCTGTGGAAGGAAAAGTGCCCCATTGTGTCAGTGGAAGGCATGGAGCCCCATCATTTCAGTGGAAGGAATGGGGCCCCATCATGTCAATGGAAGGAATAGGGCCCCATTGGGTCAGTGGAAGGAATAGGGCCTCATCATGTCAATGTAAGGAATCCATTGTGTCAGTGGAAGGAATAGTGTCCCATCATGTCAGTGGAAGGAATAGTGTCCCATCATGTCAGTGGAAAAAATGGGGCCCCACCATGTCAATTGAAGGAATAGGGGCCCATTGTGTCAGTGAAAGGAATAGGGCCTCATCATGTCAATGTAAGGAATCCATTGTGTCAGTGGAAGGAATAGTGTCCAATCATATCAGTGGAAGGAATAGTGTCCCATCATGTCAGTGGAAAGAATGGGGCCCCATCATGTCAATTGAAGGAATAGGGACCCATTGTGTCAGTGGAAGGGATAGGGCCAGATCATGTCAATGTAAGGAATCCATTGTGTCAGTGGAAGGAATAGGGTCCCATCATGTCAATGGAAGGAATAGTGGCCCATCATGTCAGTGGAAGACATGGGGCCCCATCATGTCAATTGAAGGAATAGGGACCCATTGTGTCAGTGGAAGGGATAGGGCCGGATCATGTCAATCGAAGGAATTGTGCCTCATTGTGTCAGTAGAAGGAATAGAGCCCCTAGGGCTGGATAATGACAAGAAACAGCTGCTTTAGGCTCAAAGTCCACAGTTTGGGGACCGCCACCCCAAATCAATAATGATAGTAAACATGATAGTTATACTAAGTTTTATTTATAAATATATCTTCATTTTATGATAACACAAAGATTACACATCATATATTTCACATGAAGAAGTCTGGAAATGTTAGCTGGAATTGAATTTTTTATTTTTCATAAATCATATAAACCTGCCCAAAGGAATTTGTCCTTTTAAAAGTTCAGGGCAGTACATAAGAAAAGAGCCATTATGATCCAGAAAAAAAGAGTGACTTCATGTTCCAGGTACAGACAGCGTGACACCGTCAGCAAGAACTCAAAATTATATGTCAAATCAATTGGCTGCCTCTTTTCAAGTCAAGGAAAGTTCTATAGGGGAGGCTGTATCTTCTAGTAAATAATGGTATTTAATTCAGGCGTTGTGTTGACTTATTCATTTTAAAATTATCATTCTTACTTTTTCTTCTCGCCGTTTTTTTTCCAAGGGTGGCAATCTTATCGAGCTAAGTCTCTTAAGCCTTGTTATCTGTTTCTATTTCCCAGAATAAACAAAGCACTTGGGGAGAGAGGAAAATAACTTTCGCCAAATCTATTGTTTTCTCAACGCCTTTGGTCTTTGCTGTTGTTATTCGGTTTTGTAGATAACACGAAAAAAAAAAAAAGCTACAAAACTCCAAAAACTTTCAATCTTCATTGATTGCAGCCACAAAGGTTTGTACAAACAGAGGAATAACACAGTGGGGCCTGGCGATTTTCTGCTCAGACGCTGCTAGGCCGGATCCCTCCTGCATTGCAATTCAGGATCAGCACGTAATGTGAATACATTCAAGAATGTGCAGGTCCTTTCATTGTGATGGTACAAGGCCTCTTCTCTAGTGCGAAAGATCAGTGTAGGACCAATCATCTATGAGGAACGCTTAGAAAGTATACAAGATGAACCTAGTCAGGGAGCTAATGCATGACCTTTGTTGTTCTAAAACCCTAAGTGGAGCCACTTCTGTCTTCTGGGTCATGTTAGTGCACAATTCTTATTACTGAAAGATGGCCTGCATACTTCATGTATATATATATTGCCTCTCTCGCTCCAGCTTTTTAGACTTAGAAGAATGTGAATGTATACTTAATTACTTAATGTATCTATAGAGGGATAAATAACTGCTATTATACAAACATGTTATTCTCCATGGCTCTGCCTCTTCTCATATGCATCTCTTCTTTATGTTTGTTATGTGTGCGTGTTCTATATATTTGTTATATGTGAATGTTCTATATATTTGCTAATATTTGAAAATAGGTAATTATATACATCCTTCTTACAGAGCTTAGTCAACATAGCTTTTAGGGGGGTGGAGTGCCACCTAAATAGCATCATGGGCCCCTGGGAAAAGTAATTCACTGTGGCCCCTAGCAGAAAATTGATGACCTGTGGCACATGTAGGACGCCATGGGCAAACAGTGGGTGTGGCTAAAAGATTTGAATTTGAAATTTTAGTTTGATTTTTTACAATTTTGTCAAATAATTATGTTACTTTTTTTCACAGCGCTTTGGTAAGATATCAGGGGTCTACACAGACCCCCCGAAGTCTCACTTTTGAGACAGAGAAAGCAACTGAGGATACACCTTCTCCAGGTGCTTTCTGCAGCCTCAGCTGCACTGCAGATGAACGAACAGGAGTCAGAGGCTCCCGTTCATTCATAAACTGAAGCATAGTAAACACAGTTTCCTATGCTTATGTTATGAATGAATACGGAGAATGTTTGATACTGATCACTTACTGTGTTCTTTTAGAATAGGAAGGGGCCAGTATATAACATATTTACCAGCCCCTTCACCCGCTCTCTATCCTGATGATCCCCTTGTGTGTCTGCAGCTGCTGGTGGGAGAGGAGGGAAGCCAGCAGAATTTTGAGGGGGCACACAAAAGCAGAATATGATAGTGGACAGGAGGGGGTAATCAGTGTGGTGGGTGGGGGAAATTACTGGAACCAATCTATTGTTGCACTTTCTGCAGCAGCTGAGAGTCGGCAGGAGGGGAAAGGAAATGTTGGCTTTCACCTGCTGCAGTGTGAGCCACAAAGAAGATTGGTTCCAGTTTCCCCCATCTACACACTGATCACCTGCTCTGTCCACATGTGTTTCCCCCTGCTGGAGAAAAACTGGGGGCCCCTCATGCACCTGGGGCCTCTGGGCAGTTCCTAGGGTTGCCCATGAGATAAGACGGCCCTGGAGAGAAAGCATTCTTAAGACTAGTTAGGCTTATCCTGGAATTATACTTTAAGAAGTTTATAAGACCCCGTCACATAAGAGATTTAATCAGGTCCACCTGTCAATTTGTCAGATGTACCTGATTGGAAGGTCAATCCTATGGACAAGTGTAAACGGACCATTTACACTAGCCTACCCCTGGGTCCAATTCGGCTAAAAAAATGGAAGGGGTCTGTCCTCTTTTGATTAAATGGATCAGATTGTAGGGTAGTTGTGTGTAAAGAGAGAGTGGAATATGTTTACTCCTGGGTGCCCATAGAGCAGAATGGGCTCTGCCTGTGTCAGCTCTGCAGGAACTGCATGGGCACGGACGTGTGAGCCGTCCCCCTGCTGATTGGAATGGAATCAGCCCCGTGTGAAAGGGGCCTTAATCAATGTTTAAACGATTTACACAATTTAGCACAAACAGATTTAAACAATTTTATCCCAAGGTTTTTATATAAAATATGATTAGAAAAATCTGTGAATTCTTGGTGAAAGCTGAGTCTTGGATGAAACATTGATAAATAGAACCCTACATTAGTTTTGTTCATCTACTCAGGATGGAGAGGTGTAATTTTCTTATCAGTGTCTAACTTTCTCCAGCATACAGTATAGGGCTTCCTAATAATTGCCTGAGAGAACTTTTTAAAAAATATTAGGATAAAAAATTGGATGCCCTTTCATATGCTTTAGCACTGTGTATAATTTATTTTTAAGAAAACATTATTTTATTTTATTTTTTACTCTTTTTGCATCTCCCATATTTTTCAGCTACTTCCTGTCTACATGTACTTGCTCCAGTGTCAGTTGCACATGCTTGCTCAGGCCAGGCTTCTTGACATTGATAAAGATGGACCATACCTGTATTATATGTGTCTGAGAGAATAAGAGATTGAAAGGTCAAGCCAAAATGTAATCGTTCAGACACAGATTTATTCCAATGTCAGATGAGATATGCTTTGCCACAAAGCCAATGTGTTCCGGGAGCTCAACAGGGCTTCATCAGGGCTTGAATTCTGTCAAAGAATGCAAAGAGATGCTGGACAATGCCTACAATATAGCTGTCAGGAAATTCCTGAGAGCAGCCTGGCCCAGGCATGGACATGGTATTGCATGGAGAACTGCAATCAGGCACACACATTATTATAATACAGGATTTAGATAGCACCAACAGTTTGCTCTGTGCTTTACAGCAAGTGGGCAGACAGTACAGGTACTATACAAACCAATCTGGGAAGAATCAGAGTGCCCTGCTTGTTAGAGCTGATAATCTAAGAGGAAGGCCCAATCATACAAAGGATAATAACTGTGGGAGATGAGCTGATGGAGAACATAAACGTACATCTCTTCTGCAATAAAGACCTGCCTGCTTGCAGTTTTTATAGGCTACCTTTAGTTCAGCTTTAATTCTGTGTTGATACTGGTCCCCAGCCAATGGTCACTGCCAGGGGCGGACTGACCATTTGGAAACTCGGGCACTGCCTGAGGGCCCAGGGTCAGTAGGGGGTCCCATGAGATTCCCCTGGTACCTTTTTCATAGGCTTTTTTGAGTTTGGCAAGGACACAGGGGCCCCATGATCCCCTATTGCCCGGGGGCCCCATGAGTTGTCAGTCTGCCCCTGGTCACTGCAGTATCCGCTCACCTTTCAGCCATTTTCAGGAATGTGTTTGTTGGGAATAGAGTTGGGCTTCATGTTCAAGTCAAACATAAGTTCGACTCGTACATGGACCATTCATGTTCAGGTTTGAAGTTTCGATCGTGAACCGAACAGGGGGGTGTTCGGCTCATCACTAATTGGGAATATTTCACTGGATGTTGTCAACTGGACACCCATGAATGGCATTGGGTGTCCTGGCAATTAAAAGTTTCTTATACTACGGAGCTGAAGTGATTGCGGCAGAGACTCTATTTGACCCAGGGTGGTCTGTAATCAGCCGAGCACAATATTCTACAGTTGCCGGGTATTTTTGCAGCACTGTCTGTAGCCAAGCCTTTCAATGGAAACCTAGACCTGGCTGATTTTGTAAGACAGGAAAATAGGTATGACATACAGAGGACAAAAATCCAGTTCAGCGGTTCTTTGAATGTCTAATTCCTTACAATAAAATAAGCGCTTTCCAACAATAAGAGTTAAACGGCATTGTACATGGCAATTATACCTTTCTACATCTCTACAGCACGCACGGCCTTTTGTAGCAATATACATGTCAGTGTGGTTTTTGAAAAAAGCTTCCTCTATCAAGTTTAACAACTTTCTGGTATAAGTTCTCAGCCTCTCATTGCTTATTCATGTGGAAACGGGTACGCCCTACTCGTTTCGCTTGCCTTTGCTACTCTTTGTTGGTCTCTTAGGCTGTTAAGGCAGCTGCAAATGGCTTCTCAAGTGACATTTGCTGACATTCAATGAAGTACATTTATCAGCATTGTTCGCTTCACCTCCATACAGACAATCCATTTTATTTTGTTCTTGATAGTAACCTCTTTTTCTGCATCCAGGCTCTGAAAATGATAAATGACGAGGTGGCATATTTCAGGGCTGCAGGAAAATGTCACTTTGAAAAATCCTTAATGGACTAAGTGTTGCTTTTCAGGTTTCAACTTGTCAGGCATAGAGAAATTCTAGATTTTTTTTTTCCTCCCAGCTTAATCCCCCCATTTCTTTAGAATGGCACAACTCTTTGCAGAAACTAATTATAAGTTACACTGATCACAGCAGGACAGACAGATCAGGTAAGAATTCATCCGATCAGGCAGGATAAATTTGTTTGTCCCTCCGAGTTGTGTGTTTGAGAGTTCATATACATAAAGAAAAGAAATTTCCTAGCTCTGGCTTAGGCTGAGATTAGCACATACTTATTCCTGTTCTATGGAGGATCCATCGAGGTATTTCTGATATTATGGTAAGAGGATAAAATAAAACAAGTTATTCTATAGGAAATTTTTATTCACTTTATTCTTTTATGGAGTGCTGACATGTTGCACAGTATACAGAAGCATTCGCAGGAATCCCAGCTCCAGTGGAGCTCACAATCTAATGTCACAGTCAAGCGAGCACACATAAACAGTAGGGCTGGTGAAAGCGGAAGTCGTTTAATTGACTTGTATGTTTTTGGATTGTAACTGCATTGTGATAATAGAGAAAAATTGTCAAATCTGAATGAAGGTGGGTTAATTCATGCAGAAAATGGGACTCCGAGGGGCCCTACGATGTCAAAACACTGGTGGTGTGCTCTTTGTAAAGGGAAAAATGCATGATTGGTTGATTCTCTCTGAATGTCCATCCCCCAAGGTTCCTAAGAGGTGATCAGAAGACGATATTGCAGCTCAGGTCAAGCGAATGGCTTACGAAGGAAGCATTAGTTATGCACTGTGGTAGTAAACAGGGCACTGGCAGACCTGGGGGCACATGCTTCATTTTTTAAATTGGCTGTTGGCTACATATCTCAGGACTCCTTTCTTGGAAATAGGTTCCTTTAAAAAAAAAAGGAACATATTTTTCATGGAATGGGAAAGCACTAACTCTAAAGAACCATAGCTGTGTTTGTCAAATTCAAGTGACACTACACCATAAGTTCATATCCCCCTTCAGCCACCATGAGTTTGCCATCACTCCATTAACCTTGTGGTCAAGCAAAAGGGTCACACAGTGATGAACTCACTGGGCTTATAACCCAAGTCATACAAAGATGCTGCCAAGTTCCAATTGTAGAGATGAAGACCATAAGGGTGAGCCACATTACAATAGGGTGGTTCTACAGACGGGACTTGGCAGCATCATTGTATTGCCCAAATAAAGTTGTTTTTTCAACTTAGTAACATCATCAGTGTGTGGCCCTTCTATTACCCTAACTATGTATTTGCAACCCTACATTAACCAAGCAGCAAACAGGAATTGTAGCAAAGCTGAGGCAAGCCAGTCAAAAGAGAAGACTAGGGTGGTATTGTCTATGTGCTAAGTAAGAAAATCTATCATTATAAGTTTATAATTTTTCCCTGTTAGGCCTGCTCAGGTATGATAAACTATACAGAGTTTGTGGCCACATACAAAACAAAAAAAAAATGAATCTCTGACTTAGCACCTGGATCACTAGGGGCATGAATCTTTGCCTCTTTCAACTGTCCACTAGGGGTATGCAATACTGCCCTTGCAATTGTCCACTAGAGGTATCAGACCTGATAAATAAAAAGGACTCATTTGGTCAGGTTTGTCCATCTCTGTCCATCTTATGGTATGCATCTCTGTCCCTGCATATAGAATTTTTTTCAACCTAACTAATTATGTAATTGGCCACTAGGACTATGAATCTCTGCCCTTGAAACTGGCCATTGTATGAATCCCTCTATCCATACAACTGGTAACTGGGGTTATGATTTGTTGCCCTTGCAAATGGCCAGTAAAGGTATGAATCACTATTGTGATTGGCCCGGGAAGGGGGGCGGGCGGTATAAATCTCCGCCCTTGCAGCTGGTAACTAGGGGTATGAATCATTGCCCTTGGAACTGGCCACTAGTATGAATCTCTGCATTTAAAATGGCCAATAGGGGTATGAATTTCTGCCCTTGCCACCTGACCACTTGGGGTATAAATCTCTGCTCTTGCAACTGGCCACTAAGGGTATGAATCTCTGCCCTTGCAACTGGACACTTGCAACTGAACTTGCCCTGCCCTTGCAACTGACCACTAAGGGTTCTGAATCTCTGCCCTTGCAAATGGCCACTAGGGTTTTAAATCTCTGTCATTGCAACTGGATACTTGGGGTATCAATCTCTGCCCTTGCACATTGAGAATATAAACCACGGCTCTTGCAAATGTCCACTAGGGGCATGAATATTTGCCCTTGCAACTGGTCACTAAGGGTATGACTCTCTCTTCTTGCAACTGGTCACTAAAAGTATGACTCTCTCTTCTTGCAACTGGTCACTAAGGGTATGACTCTCTCCCCTTGCAACTTGCCACTAGGAGATGAATCTCTGTCCTTGCAACTGGCCACTAGGAGTATTAATCTGCACTCTAACAACTGGCCACTATGGATATGCATCTGTGCCTTTGCAAATGGCCACTAGTGGTATGAATCTCTGCTCTTGTAACTGGCTACTAAACATATGACACTCTGGCCTATCAAATGGTCACTAGGGATATGAATCTCCCCATCCAATTGGACACTAGGGGTATGAATCTCTGTCCTGCAACTCGTCACTAGGGACATACAGACGTGATAAATAAAAAGCACTTGTTTGGTCTCAGCTAAATTTTTTAATCATTGGGTTGCCCAACACAAACATTATTCGCTGGACAAATCTTCATACGAGCAGAATTTCACACCATATTTTTTGGGGTTTTTTTTTTAACAAATGAATCTGACATTTTCCTTTTTATCAAGCCAGATAAATAAATCAATTCACTAAAATTAAGAATGTAATTCACAGTTTGGGAAATGGTACAATTAAGTGGAAATATTTCAAGCTCAGCCAAAAAGTATAAAATGTTTAAAAATCTATCTGTCAATATTACTATGCAAGCTGTCAAATTAAACCTGCAAATGAGAACTTCTGTGGGTGTGGAGTTAATAAAAGAATTAAGAGAATTCCACGATCCAAGAACAATAAAAACATTTGCGTGCAAATAAATGTTTGTTAAAGGGATTTTCGAAATGACAAGGAATGGGGAGTGAGATACGCAGGCCGCATGATGAGGAAAACACCTTACTGTGTGCCTCCGGGTATCACCTAAGACTGGTGGGGGGGAGGGGAGATATCAACCTATTCTCCAAGCTGCTGTAATCATCCCCATAATCCAGCTGATGGATAGGGGTGTAAGGTAAGTGGTTTGTTCCCTTTCTCCTTAGAAAATGAAGGATCACCTACTGGTCCAGGGACAAGCCAACAAAACATATCATACTGTATGTAACATATAAGAGACTTTTAAAGCAAAGGTATAGTCTATTTAAAGCTGATATATTTTTTTTTCAAAGGTAAGTACCTGAATTTGACTTGCAGTCCTTACAGCAAAGCTCAGACTGGAAGAGGAAGAAGCAGCACAAGGAACCAGTCAGCTGTACTACAATGCTTGTGTGCTGACAGGGAACATACTGATAGTGGTAGAGAGCAGATTGCCATAGAGATTCATTTTTCAACCTGCTGCTGCTCCTTTCAATAACCATTCAGAGACTGGCGGAAGTACAAGACATGTAAGTGTTAGTTAAAGAGCCACGGTAGCCAAAATAAAACATGGCATATATGATAAATTTCTTTCAGTAGCACAGTAGTTTTTGTTTTTCTGAGTCCCCCTGTAACATAGTTTATTACCTGATGAGAGGGGCGTCCCTAGGCAGGTGCAGAGGGTGTGCACCGCTCCGGGTGACACCTACTGCATGGGGTGACACCGGAACTGCTCCACGAAAAGGTAAGTTGTAAAGTAAGCCTCCCTGGACCCCAATGATCCGAACAACCTCAGACCCATCTCCCTGCTCCCATTCACATCCAAACTCCTCGAGCGCTTAGTCTACACTCGCCTAAGCTCTCACCTCAACGACAACAACCTCCTCGATCCCCTACAGTCTGGCTTCAGTCCCCTACACTCCACCGAAACCGCCTTACTCAAACTCTCCAACGACCTTCTAACCGCCAAAGCTAATGGCCACTACTCAGTGCTCCTACTCCTTGACCTCTCCGCGTTCTTCGACACAGTCGACCACCCCCTCCTCCTCAAAATCTACACTACCTCGGCCTCAGAGATTCCGCTCTCTCCTGGCTCTCATCCTACCTGTCACAATGCTCTTTCAGCGTTACCTATAATGCTACCACCTCCCCCTCACTCCCCCCCTCTGTTGGGGTCCCTCAAGGCTCCGTCCTCGGGCCCCTTCTCTTCTCCATCTACACCACCTTCCTTGGCCAACTCATACACTCTCTCGGCTTCAACTACCACCTCTATGCCGACGAGACACAAATCTATCTCCCAACCCCCCCACCTCACCCCCTCGGTCTCCGCCCGAATCACAAACCTACTGAACGACATATCAGACTGGATGTCGCTCCACTTCCTTAAACTGAACCTCTCCAAAACCGAGTTTATTGTCTTCCCCCCAGCCCGGACACCACCCCCCATTGACTTCTCTATCACATCCAACAATGACACTATCAGACCCGCCCCGCAGGCCAGAGTACTTGGTGTCATTCTGGACTCCAACCTATCCTTCCAGCCCCAAGTCCAATCATTAACAAACTCATGCAGCCTCCACCTCCGCAACATCGCCAAAATCCGCACGTTCCTAACCCCAGAAACCACTAAACAGCTCATCCACTCCCACATCATATCACGACTCGACTACTGCAACTCCCTCCTCACTGGCCTGCCTCGCCGCTGGGTATCCCCGCTTCAGTCGATCCTGAATACGGCAGCCAGACTCATCCACCTTACCAACCGCTCCGTTTACGTCTCCCCCCTCTGCCAATCACTCCACTGGCTTCCGATTGCACAACGGATCAAATTCAAAATCCTAACATTGACGTACAAAGCCGTCCACCATACTGCCCCGAACTACATCACTGACCTAATATCCAAGTACCGCCCAGCACGCACACTCCACTCCTCACAAGACCTCCAGGATTTCTCCAGGGTGTCACCCATCCTCTGGAACTCCCTGCCCCAACCCATCAGACTATCACCTACTCTCCTCTCCTTTAGGCGCACCCTGAAAACCCATCTCTTCAGGGAAGCCTACCCCACCCCCTGCTACTTTGCAGACCTCCTCCACTCTTCCTACCACTCCATCCCCCACAGCTATCTCCTCCTGTGCCACCATCCCCTCCCTCCTAGATTGTAAGCTCGAAAGAGCAGGGTCCTCGAACCCCTTGTGTATCGCATTGTATTGTTACTGTACTGTCGCATGTTCTGACCCCCTTTGTAATGTACAGCGCTGAGTGAACTGTTGGCGCTTTATAAATACTGTATAACAATAATAATAATAATATTGCTTCTTGTTAAAAACAGTAGACAGAAACAGTGATGGAAGACATGAACAGGTTGACATGTTTCACTCTCTCCTTTGAGCTAAATTATAACCCTACTTCTGCAGCTTAAGGGGAAGTGCTAAAAATGAAGCTCAACTGTCCCCAAAGGAGCCCTCACTGCTACTTTTGCTAGACAGTTTGTTCTGTTAAAGGAAGTGAAAAAATGATAGACTTACTGGCTGGATCACCTGATGAAATTAAGGAAAAAAAATTTCAAAAAGAAAACAAATGCAGCTACCACATTTAAAGTGTTACTAAACCCACAACAGTAAAATCAGTCTGTATATGCAGTAAAGCATGCTTGTTATACTCACTGTGAAACCGAAGGGGTAATCCTCTGCATTGTGTGTTTGATCCTGTCTTCTCTGTTACTCCACTTATTTCATAGTCCCCAATCCATCTGCTGATAGTACCGAGCTCTAGGAGTCACTGTGCACATGCTCAGTTTAGTTCGTATTGCAAGAGAGGTTTTTTTTCTTTTTTTTTAGGAGGTCACATGCAATCAGCACAGGGCCAATCAGCAGTGTCCAGACAGAGGGTCGGGGTTATGCAGCTTCATAAGACAATCAGGGGAGAATGAAAACTCCTCCTACAAGCTTTCCCATGTGCTCTGCTGGACACAGATAGGAGCCACAAGACTGCTCTAACTGCGGATCAGAAAAGGTATTTAGCAGTTTATATTTACTAAAATAATTGCACTTCCATGTTCTGTGTACTGTGGGAGACCAGATATAATGAATGCAGGGTCCAGGTAGAGCGGATATAGTGAATGCAGGGTCCGGGGAGATCAGATATAGTGAATGCAGGGTCCGGGGAGACCAGATATAGTGAATGCAGGGTCCGGGGAGACAAGATATAGTGAATGCAGGGTCCTGGGAGACCAGATATAGCGAATGCAGGGTCCGGGGAGACCAGACATAGTGAATGCAGGGTCCTGGGAGACCAGATATAGTGAATGTAGGGTCCTGGGAGACCAGATATAGTGAATGCTGGGTCCAAGGAGACCAGATATAGTGAATGCAGGGTCCTGGGAGACCAGATATAGTGAATGCAGGGTCCTGGGAGACCAGATATAGTGAATGCAGGGTCCGGGGAGACTAGATATAGTGAATGCAGGGTCCTGGTAGACCAGATATAGTGAATGCAGGGTCCGGGGAGACCAGATATAGTCAATGCAGGGTCCAGGGAAAGCAGATATAGTGAATGCAGGGTCCGGGGAGAGCGGATATAGTGAATGCAGGGTCCGGGGAGAGCGGATATAGTGAATGCAGGGTCCGGGGACAGTGGATATAGTGAATGCAGGGTCCAGGGAGAGCAGATATAGTGAATGCAGGGTCCGGGGAGAGTGGATATAGTGAATGCAGGGTCCGGGGAGAGTGGATATAGTGAATGCAGGGTCCGGGGAGAGTGGATATAGTGAATGCAGGGTCCTGGGTTTAGTGACACTTTAAGGATTGGTAAGCATCAATATTTTACATTTTTGACTTTTGGTTTAGATACGTTTTAACTTGTAAGTAAAAGTAAATTTTTTTTAAGCTTATTCAACTTTTCATGCTTCACATATTTTATTATGCTTTATTTTTTTTAAATGCCATTTACTTTTTGTAACAAAATTTTATGTTTTAAACTTATATGACATAAGGGATTAGTGTAGATACAAAGTGCTAAATGAAAGATCGAAGAGATCTCATTTTTAGAAAAGAAACCTGTTTTTCATTTTGTTAATTTTTCTTTCTTTTTGATTATAACTACTTTTTTTTTTACAAAATCCATTTTCCAGAAGCAGTTGTAGGCCTGCCTGGAACCTTGTCTGCCTCTATGGTTGGAAGTTTGCTGTTCTGGTCACAGACACACTTTGTTCCTCCTTGTGTAATAGCGCCCGGTGGCCGTGGAATGTTCAGCCTTGGCTCACAAAGACAATAGATGGGCCGCTGGTACATGGCTGAGGCATAACAGCAACATGTAGAGTTCCTGGAATTTCCATTAGGTTTTTACCAGAATATAATTACAGTGCGGTGATCCATTTACAATGAAGGGATCTTAATTCATCTCTCTGAGACAACATGGTGTAATCAAATAAACCGTAAGCATAGCTGAAAAAAAAATGTTCATTTACAATGGGAAGTACAGTACAGAAAAACCTCTTAAAACCAACTATGTACAAGTTACATTTTTAAATATCACAGTAGTAATATTTAAAAATGTAAAGTAGATGTTAACCATAGCTCTGCTAAAGCCTTGTGTTTCATTAACAATTGCTATTTTTTTTAAAACAAAAAAAAAATCACCTTTTTTTTATTCTTTGTTCCATTTCAGAGCTGCTGATCTTCTTCAGTGTTTTTGCAGGCACATCCTGCCTACATAGACTTCCGCAATGGCTGAATGGCATTGCTCAGGGAGTGATTCTTGATGGTGACAACAGTGAACCATTCTTTTATAATGTGTCTTGAAGTGGCAACTTGTAGCCCACACTATATTGGAGTGACAACAAAGAAGAACAATTAGTAGAGAAGGATAGAAGTGTTGTCATCCTATAACTTGAAGTGCTTGAACATGAATTACCTGCATGTCAGAAACAACTATGCATTATTCTAAAAGATAAATAGCAGGTACAGTTCTCTTTACCTGCAACCAAATTAAAGAAAATATATATACTGTATGTGCCAAAAAATATTATATTATTATACCATGTAGATGGTCTTTTAGGTGTGATAGACACTTATATTCAGAAACCAATAATAAACACTTTCCGACTGGCCCATCCATGTAGCTTTACTGCTAAAGGACGGCCGCTCTGCACAGAATCACACATGTGTATACATATATATATATATATATATATGTGATTCTGCTTTTCTGGGTAGAGGGCACATGCGTGCACCCGCCAGCCCGCACTGTCATTGGTTCCCTTACATGTCAATCACCAGGACCTGCCCAGCAATTCATGGCTGGGACCCGGTGATTGGCAGAGCGGGTGACAGGAGAGAAATCTGTGTATATATGTAACACTCTCTCTCTCCTGTCAGCGGGATCTGCCATTTTTTATCTCTCTGCAAAGCAGGGAATAGAAAGCAGCACATCCCCTAGTAAAACAGCACACAGAGCACACACAATAATGCTCCCTGGCACACAGTTAATCCTTTGATCGCCCCAGATGTTAACCCCTTCCTGACTAGTGAAATTAGTACCATGGGAGTACTTTTTTGTTTGCACTGGTCACTGTATTAGTACCACTGGAGATGTCAGTGTCAGTTAATCAGTCCCCCCCCCAGCATCAGTTAGTGTCAGAATGCCCGCCGTACTATCACAGTCTCACTATAAGTTGCTGATCATCACCATTACTAGTATTAAAAAACAAACCTCCAGTATCTATACCATAGTTTGTAGATGCTATAATTTTCACACAAACCAATCAATATAACCTTATTGGGATTTTTTCCCATTTTGGCCTAAATTTTTGAAGAAATTTTATTCTTTATTTTTTTATTGGATATTTTTTATGGCAAAAAGTAAAAATATTGTTTTTTTAAAAAACATTTTGGCCTTTTTATAGCATAAGTAAATAATAATAATAAACAATAAATAATCCAGTGGTGATCAAATACCACCAAAAGAAAGCTCTGTTTGTGTGAAAGAGATGGCATAAATGTAATTTGTGTAGTGTTGCATGGCTGCGCAATTGTCAGTTAAAGTAGCGCATCACGGTAGAGCAAATTTGACTTGGTCATGAAGGGGGTAAATCTCTTGGAGGGCAGACTGTTATAGAAAGAGGTTTTACATAAAACAATTCATATAGCCAAAAACACGTGAATACATTAAATAATATAAATGAATATATAAGTCCAAAACATAAGTCCAAAGTTTTGCTCTAGTGCATCCCAACATAATGCATAGATACCCTTGTTCGTGTGATCACTTGCTCTTTCTTTGTTAAACCACTGAAAACCAGGGCTCCACCACGTGCTCAACGTACGCACTCACCACAACAGTATGACCTCTTAGTACAAGAAGATCATATAACGCTTTTCCAATCTCTGATAAGTCCTAAGGTACTCCGGTCCTAGATATCACCCAGCGTTGCTAGTCCCTCATAAGCATCTCATCTCTCCCAGGCAGTAGTCAAACCTGCCTGCCCATATCCGACCTCCTCTCTCCCGCTGGGAGGTCTTCTGTTTGTTCTCCCCTGGCCTTTACTTCCACCTTTCCTGTCTCATTTCTGGGTATGCCCCATGAAAGTGGTACGAATGAGTAGTTTTTTTGCCTGCTAATGATTTAGTCTTTGTTATACATAGTAGTTAGTCTGGCTGAAAAAAGACAAAAGTCCATCCAGTTCAACCACAGAAAAAAAAAAAAGTTATAATCCTTTACCCACAGTTGGTCCAGAGGAAGGCAAAAATACTCAGCAAAGCATGATCCAATTTGCTCCTACTGGGAAAAAAATTCCTTCCTGATTGGATATTCCCTGGATCAACTTTACCTATAAATGTTAGTATCCAGTTATATTCTGTGTATCTAGGAAAGAATCCAGAACTTTTTTGAGCAATCCACTGAGCTGGCCAGAACCAACTCTTGAGGGAGTCTATTCCACATTTTCACAGCTCTCACTGTGAAGAAAGCTTTTCGTGTCATGTAAGATACCTGCAATAGAGCTCTCAAGTCTACACATATGTCTTGAGAGTTACAAGGTGGCCCCATTTATGGCGGATTTTTTGTTCAATTTAGATTATGGACAATTCACAGAAACTGTGTGTACAGCACAGGAAAGCAAGACTCTAAGGTCAGTGGGGAAAAAAATTCAGGATTGGGCCACTGAACTACTTTATAACCTAGAATCCAAATGACTCTGTCCTTTAGACTTTTGGGTGGACTGATCCTTAAATGTCAGTAAGTTTGAGCATAAGGACTACTTGTAAGCTCACAAGAACAGGGAGTGATATGAATGATTAGCATTATATGAGTTCATTAAAGCACTTCTGGCTATGTTGATACAATATAAAAATTGGATATTATGAGATCTACAGAATCTCAATATGGAGCACACTCAACCAATTTAAAGATTAGAAGTATAATTGATACATTCTGTACCAATTCACCAATAAAAGGAATGAATTGAATAAAAAAATGACTGTATCTTTTAGTGGTACCAAATCAACAATACATTTCATTTAGAAAGAAGACATACTCTGTGATATCCCAATCTGGGGAATAAGATGTTCTTACGTTGCTATTATCATTCTGCAAAGAACTTGACACTCCTTGCCTCAGTTTAGTCAAGGTGTGTTTTTCCATTTCAAAAGATGTCAATGCCTCCTCTAATTGGAAGTGTCCAACTCATATCTCAGAGATGTATTTCTTTTTGCAGTTTGCCATCTGCTCCTTTTGGCCTGTCAAAGGTTTGGCACAAATTGCAGCCACGCTGCACTCTTTTGATGTCAGACATTGTCAGGTGTTTTGCAAGTTAGAAAGAAAGAGGAACTGTGGATAATTGATGGGTGTAAACCCCAGAAGCCGAGAGTGCTAGAAGTAGGACTATTACATACTGAGCACTTGTATGTGACCACAAATAACCTTCACTCATTAAGTTACGTGCAGTTTTGTTTCTGAGTATAAATACATATATTAAAAAAGTTGATCTATACTCATGAGTCATGTAGACCTTCAAAGTTCTCTTGCCAAATGATTTTAAGAGTGTATAGAGAACTATGAGAGAGACAAGGAGACAATACATGGGAAGACAGAAGGATGATAGAATAGATAGATAGATTGATAGATAGATAGATAGATAGATAGATAGATAGATAGATAGATAGATTTCATATTTTACTATACCCAACCTATTATAGTTTGTTTTATTTAAAGTGTATTTAAAGCCATACCATTGTTTTTATAATTCAATAGAGTGGGGAGGGTGTCAGAACCTTTGTAAGGGTTGTACTACTGTCAGAGTGCAAATTTCTTAGAGGGGATTTCTTCCTATTTGGAGAGATTTCCTCACTACCAGTTGTGTCCATAAGATAGGATGTGATGTTAACTCACCTCAATGGAAAGCATATTAACAATGACAGGATTTTTAACCATTCACTGCAAATTTTTTATTCAAGTAGACAGTATATTTAATATATGCCCACTGACCCGGACTAAAAGGCTTTTACAGTCTATACCATAAACCACCAAAATGAGCACACACACTTGCAGTAGATGGAGTCAAAACTCAAAGAACCAAACCATAAGTTAAAAGTGTGTTCTTGTTAGACAAGAAAGTCCTAACTCTTATCAATAACCAAACAAACTGGATTAATAGGCAATCTTTTGGGTCAACCTGAAGAGCTTGGAGAATGTTCTACTACCATTGGGTCTCCTACATCTCAACCTTGACTTCAGTATGGGTGCACTCACACTGAGCACAGTTGACCTGAACCATGTCCGATTTCAATTTTCCCACTTACCCTGCTGGACTATAAGCAAGTGTTCATGGGAATGATTGCATCATCACGTGTGCCAACCAGACCACAGTGATCAGTGCTCTGTGGAGGGTTTTGTACTCAGGCTTGGTTAGCACCCACACTGAAGCAAACTGTTCTGAACCAAGAGTGAACCATGCCCAGGACCCCCTCTTCCGAGTAGTCTGGGGCACGGTGCCCTTAACCATTCCCAAGAACCATTCGGAACACTCCCACTACAAAAGCGAACTGGACAAAGGGGTGAACCATGTCTGGGCAGGGTTAAAACTGCCAGTGTAAGTGCCTTCGTGATGAGCAAGGCATTCCAGCATCAACAAACTACCTGAGGTCCAATCCTTCTAGTGTTTAACCCATGCGAATGGATCTTACACCACAGTACAGGAGGGAAACACAGGTTTCTCACTGCCAGGTGTGCAAAGAGGGGAACTCATCTCTTCCTAATAAAGTGAACTTCCCTCTACAACTTACAACGAAGTTTCTCCAAGCCCTGTGTACTGTATATAGTGCTGTATTCTTGGAAAACGCAAACAAAAATGTATAAACACAAAAATGAATGCATACATATATGAATTAGTAAACTCTGAAACAGAAAAAGATTTTTAAATCCTGTTCTTATCCATAGTTTTATTTTTACCTACAAGCCTCCCCCAATAGAATGCAAATTAAAAAAGATTTCAAAGCCCTGACTTTCAGCTAATAACTTCTGTTAGGAAGTCTTTTCCAGTTGCACAAACTCTCAGACAACAAAGGTTCAGCATTTTAGATGGAGTAGAGTAGATGTTCAAAGACATTTGAAGACAAAGTAAGATATACAAAGCACACCTTGAGACAGAACTTGTTTTGACTATAATTCCCACCCAATGTTTCCTTCTATGTGTGAAATACTAAAAAAAACTGCAAAAAGAATCACATTCCCATTAAAAGTGAATCATAATGAGTATAAAATATAGAAAAATAAATATTCCCAGTGCCAAAAAATAACTGTGCTCTGACAACCCAGACATATGGTAGCTCCAGACATCGTCTTTAAAAGAGTATTTTGTCGTTTTTATGTGGCCTTTGTAGTTTGTTATGTTCTTGTATTGTACTGAAGAAATGTATTTACAAAACTGGTTCAACAAAGACACAGGGTATAGGATGTCATGCAGCCAGTCAGAACACTAGGATGTTCACACATCAAAATATTTAATCTCAGTCTATACATCTTGTATGCATAGGTGTAAGAAATTTGTCATGGTTGGATTTAGGACTCTATGCAGATGTCTTGAATGTCATTATGAACAAATATTGGACTAATCCCAGGAAGAACAGGGTACCTAAGAAAAATTACAGCTGAAGTTTTTTTTGAGCTACTAATGAACTAGATGTTCCTTGGTTCCACCTTTCAAGTGTCCCTGGACTAGATGAATTGATTAGTGATGGAGGTGGAATGGAGAACCAAGGACATGCCTTATCTGATCTTCTACTAGGAAAAACAGAAGACATGTTAACTGCAGATAGACCATTTTCAAACAATGGCCAAGTCACATTGAATCACATTGGGGATCCAAGTGGGTGCTAGCAGGCTTGAGGTAGAATACTAATTTACATTTACAGAAATAACTGTTAAAATAGTGTAACAAACCACATGCCAGGTGAAACCAGTTGCTCCAATACTTTTAACTTGGGCATATCAAATTGCATAAAGTCACCTAAAGTAGAGCATCTATACAGTCTTCCCTATGTGTCAACACGCAGACCACACTACATTTGTACTGGTGTTCAGACAGAGGAGAAGTTAAAGGAACTTTGGAAGGCAAACTATAATCTTTATTTGCCATCCATGATGTTGTGTTAACTTTGTGACCCTCAATCAAATTGACTGCAACTATCAAGTTGTTCCATTGAGTGGTTAATATTGCGGTGGCTAGGACTGTCTCCAACACAAGTTTGTCCTCAGTTGTTGTGGACAGGTGGATTTTTGGATTCCATGAGAATTAACAGAACACAAATCCCTTTATATCCCTGAAGAAGCCCATCTGGGTGAAACCTGTTGGATTCTTGCTTGTAGATTATTCATCAATAATGAGTGTATAAACATCATTGTCTAGCAATATGTTGAATAAGGGTTCTGTAATATTTTTACATTGTTTGTTGAGTGTTTTTAAGATGGGGTTTATGCACCGCTTGACTTTATATACTTTTGTAATAAAGGAGATTGGTTTTTTTTTTAAGTGTGTTAAAGTTGTATTTGAGAGACCTACCACCCTTTAAACCCTTTTCTTGAGCGTTGCAGTTTGTTCAGCTATTTTAACAGTTATAATTATATTGAGGAGATGGTGGGTTTCGATGGTCCTGGCTCAAAAGAATGATTATGTTTACAGAAATGAAAGCCATACTACTCCAAGGATCTTCTGCCTAGTTTCCAGCACTGGGTGCCACTATAGTTCTGAGCTCTCCCTCAAGATTTGGATCTGGACAGCTCAGTGGATTGCTTTAAAAAAGTCCTGGATTCTTTCTTAGATACACAGAATATAACTGGATATAACATTTATAGGTAAAGTTGATCCAGGGAATATCCGATTGCCTCTCGGGGGATCAGGAAGGAATTTTTTTCCCAGCAGGAGCAAATTGGATCATGCTTTGCTGGGTTTTTTTGCCTTCCTCTGGATCAATTGTGGGTATAGGATTATAACTCTTTTTTTTTTTTTCCTATGGTTGAACTGGATGGACTTTTGTATTTTTTCAGCCAGACTAACTATGTAACTATCTCCACTCTTAAACGATGAAATGCTGTGCATTGGTTCTTACTTAACAGTTAATTCTTTTTATCAGGTTGGTATATGTCCCTGCCTACATACAGTATGGATGTGAAGTGCCCATAAACACGGCTTAATCTTGGCACTTCAGGGGACGTGGTTATGGTTACCTTTATCCTGAGTATGATTAAAAATTTTTACAAATTGCTACAGCTACTTGCACAAATCATTAAACATCCAAATTGAACTCGCTTGGTTCACTTCAGCAGTGTGGTCTTTTGGGGCTGTAGGGAGTTATCTTGTAGAAACAATTGCTAAGTTCAATAATATGCAGTTTAATCTTATGTCTGTCTAATACATAATTGTGGCTACATGCCAGGTGAAGCCAGTTGCTCCAATACTTTTAACTTGGACATATCAAATTGCAGAAAGTCACCTAAAGTAGAACATCTATACAGTCTTCCCTATTTGTCAACACTCTGTCTCTCAAGGCGAAGAGTCAGTCACCAATTGCAGAAGTCGAGGTGACTTGATTCAACATGAAACAAAGCCATCTGTACAAACTCCCCTCCGATGTATTCCTGCTATGTTGACAAGCTTATGTTTGCATTATTAATGTCTTTAATAATTCCTTTGTCAATGCACAAAGGAACAACTGAGAGCTCTTTTATTTGTTGCTATAGTCTTAACAAACAATGACTATAACTGTGCATTACCCAACTTACTTGTACAAAACACACTTTTAAAGCCTGTAGATCATTCAAACAAAGAGCATATTTTTCAGCTTTTTAATCTTTCTATTGTTAGACATTTGTGTTAATGTAACCTCATTATTTAGCTAAAGAACAGAATCAGAGTTCAAAGAATTACCGTGACAATTTTGGCTACTGTTCCCTTTCCTGTCAAAAGTCATATAACCTGGGCTGTTTCAGTAAAAAAGCAGGAAGGATATTTGACCTGGACCTACTAGAAAATTCACAAACTTGATAGCAGATGAGCTTGCAATGGGGTGTTCTGAAAGGGCAGAATAGTTCTGCTGCACGAGTGATTACTCATCAAATCAGGTAGTTGGTATCAAGGTACTGAAGCAAAATTCATCATAATGCCCCCCCCCAGAGCTGAATTACTCTGTCCTACTGACATCAGGATATCCAAATTACAGTCTACAATGGGTGAAATGTTTGCTTGTTCATGCATCAGATGCAAGTTAGCATGTAAAAACCACAACACACATCTATAGAGGGTAATAATATAAGGTAATGTACTTTTATTGTCTGTTACTGATAAGTACGATTAGAAAAGGTATTTAGCACAGCCCTGAGAAACTGCTGAGTGTTGCAACTTTATAAGTCTCTGATATCCAACTACATAACGATCACCCACTGAATCTTCAGACATTGCCTAGATTGACCATTATTCATTCCATGTCTATGGTCACAATACACAGAACATCTTAAACTGAAGCTGACATCATTAATCAATTTGACTTTCAAAAATATTTTAAATAAAAGTGTGTAATTGACACCATTAAAAATCACACAATGACTTCTGATGTTTGCCAAACACTGAGTTTCATTCACAAATATGTCAGTAGTGATGGGCCGAACACCCCTGTGTCCAGTTCGCAGTCAGACGTTCAAATCTAATGAATGTTTGTCCATGGGACTCGAACTTTTAAATTAAAAAGTGCCCATTTTGAAGGCTTATATGCAAGTTATTGGCCATAAAAGGGGTATGAGGACTCAGATACTGCCCTGAGGGTCATGAATCAGTGAAATTTTTTTTTTTAAAAAGTACTGTTTTTAAAGGGGCAGTCATTTTTCATTGCTTAAATAAAAAAAAAAAAAACTGCATGAGGTCCCCCCTAATCCGTACCAGACCCTTTTGGTTTGGTAGGAAGGTTAGGAGGGACCCCACAGTAAACATTTTTTTTGTTAAAAGTGCGTGGGGTTCCCCCTAAAAGCCATGCCAATCCCTTTAGGCCTGGTAGGACTCTTAAGGGGAATCAACAACAGTTCCAGTCAGCTAAGGCAACTTTCCCTTTCATGTTTCTACTGCAATGTGGTAAAATAAAATAATCCATACTTCCTTTATACCATTGTTTTAAAACTGGGCCCAAAGTGCAACCATTTTGTTCTTTCTACAGTAAATGCCTATTGATAACTGGAAAGCAGAAAGAGTTAAAATAAAAAAGAAAGACTTTCTGGATTCATTCCAAGCAACATTTGTTTTTTAACATCACGTCATTACTCGTCCTCTTTGGATAAACAATCATATCTTTATGTCAAGCTGATATGTGAGTACACACAAGTGTTATATATCTAGCACTTTGGCAGACTGCATAGGTAAGCCAGGTCAAATATTTTTGGCTACAAACACCCAGTTTAATCAGGCTGCCTCCTGGAAAGGTTCTTAATGCATTTTCATCTCATTCAAGCATGTTGTAAATGGCATTGTTCACTTGGGACACAATTCAAAGGATATTCTTCATGAAATTGATACACCTTTAGTTTTGTGGCCCAGTAGGGTGTTCCCTAATGCCAAGTCTATTCAGTAGTGTTTACTTTGGACTTAAAGTTGGTCTTTTCATACATTCCACCTATTTGTAAAATGGGATTTATATCAGTATCAAGCTCACTGTTTTGTCTGCAGAGCAGTACACTGTTCTATGGGTTTAGACATTTTTGATTCAAGTCAAGATGGCATAGATTCAGAGTCCAAATAAAGCTCCAAGTTAATTCATCCATAGGCACCAAATGTAATAAGAAGAACTTGGACAATGACATGTACGTACCCTTTTCTTTGGTTAAGCTCTAAAGAGCACAACATGTTAGGGAAGACCATCTTGCTGCACAAGAGTTCAAAAAGACATGGAGGTGAAATAGCAGCTGGCATTGAAGAGGGTACTTCCATTTACTACTGCTCTTCTGGGAAACAGTAAGGATTCTTAACTGTTTATGGGCTGTGACATAGAAGTAGGTCAACGGATGCTTTTAATAGTATAGGAACTGATATATTTTGAAGCATTTAGTTGGGACATGGAATATGAGTAAAATAGATGGATGTGCTGGTATCAACCCACATGGAAGAAAAATATATTTGAAATATATTTTAAAAATATTCTTCCCAGATATATTGCCATATATTTGAAATACTACAATTTTGGCCATATTCAATATATTTCAAAATATATTTCAAAATATATATATATATATATATATATATATATATATACTGCATGTTGAAATGCATTTTTATATATTACAAAATATATGAAAAATATTTTTAGAAATATAGATTTTTTAAATATATTCATATTTTTTAACATATAAAAAAGTCATTTTAACATATATTTTTACATATACTTGTAAATGCATTCCAAAAATGTAGATTTGTATTTTTAAAGACTTACAGTATATTTGAAATGTATTTTTAAAAACATTTTTCATATAATTTGTAATAAAAATGCATTTCAACATACAGTATATATATATATATATATATATATATATATATATGTATACATTTATTGAAATATATTTTGAAATGGAGCAAGGCACACATGTATCAAATGGACATCCGGACAGTATCTTAGCTCTGGAATCCTCTGTAGTCTATATCTGCTAAAATAAACATGGGCATCAAAATGGAGAGCATGACTCTTGTTGATAGAAATATTTTAGTTAAGCACTCACTTACTTTGTACTATGATGAAAAAGAGGTGAGCTGTGGCCTCTATTAGTGCCGACATTACTGCGTCTGTTTTCCAAATGTTCTTTAAGTGAGATATCTAGCACAGAACACTACTAAATCTGGGTCTGCCTCCCACCCCTTACCTTCTCCTGTGTGGCCGTGTCTTCTCAGCATTTCACCTCCAACCCTTTCCCTGTCTCTGTAACCTCTCACCGTTTATCCTTTCCTGTGTCTCTTCAGCTTTTTGCCATTTTCAGTCTCTCAAATTAGACAGGAGTGTGAGATACGATTAAAACACTGTATCACATAGGATCCAATTAAAACACTGTTACTGATTGGGGCAGCCTTGAGAAAGAAGGAACTCCCTCAAAACGCGTTGCCACCCCCTCATTTGACACATGGTTCAGCTAGGAGAGCACACAGCAGTGGAATAAGCTGCTCCGACTCAGCAAAGCTAGCAGGTTCTGCCGACAGGCTTTATGACGTTTCTCTCCCACTTTGCCATCACTTTCTGAGCCAAGTGTCCTGCTGATTACTTGTCTATATTGGACACAAGCTTCCTCAATGTGAGTTTGCTATTGTTGTTTTTTCATAAATTAATAGTGTTTTATTCAGAACCCATGATCCTGTCTATCTTGTTTTACATGTTTTGAGGTGATAGGCCAGGATTTACAGAAGGAACATGCTGAAACCATCACACATCCTATTGCAGATTACCATTACTGATGGACACCAGATTTATTTCACATTTGAACTGACTGTTGTTACATTTGTGCAGTTGTGGTTTTATTTTCTGCTGTTTTTTCAGTCTCTCACCCACACCACTCTCCAATCTGGCTCTCCAATCTCCTCCCCTATATGGCTGTCTCCACAGCCTCTCACTCCACACCCTCACATGCATGGCTGTGTCTCTGAATCCTCTCACTCCATACCTTCTCCTATGGGACTGTCTCTCTGCAAGCTCTAACATCCTACTGTCTCCTGTGCAGCTGTGTCTCTCCTCTCCTGGAGAATGTTGAATGATGAAATTCATAGGGCGGGATGTGACGTCACCACGCAAAGTGTCCTTCCTACACGTTTTGTCATTCAATGTCCCCAGGGGCATATGAGCATGTGGCACTTTATCATTGAATATATGTTTGTATGAGATATTTTTTGCACATTATTTTATCTCTTTGGTGGTTCACATCAAAGACAGGATTACAGCTTCCGTTTGAAGATAGGCCCCTTCCTTTTTTTTTTTACCTTTGGTGCAGTCCTTTATAATACTTCTTTTCTCAGGCTCTCTCCCTTTCACTTTTCCTGTGTGGTTGTGTTTCTGTACCCTCTCAACCCCTACCCTCCCTGGTGTTGCTGTGCGTCTGCAGCTTCTCATTCCTCACACTCTCCGTGTGACTGTGGGTATGCAATCTTTCATTCCTGCTGTCTCCATGCAGCTGTGTTTCTACAGCTTCTTGTTCCTTACCCTCTCTTGTGTGGATCTGTTACTGAAGCCTCTCACTCCTTACCTTCTCTTCTGTATGATGGTGTGTCTGCAGTCTCTTGCATCCTACCACCTCCTGTGTAGCTATGTCTCTGTAGCCTCTCTCTCTACCCTTTCCAGTGTTTGTGCAACCTCTCCCCTTCTACTCTCTCCCATGTGGCCATGCCTCTGCAGCTTCTCACTTCTTACACTCTCTTTTGTATCTGCAGTCTTGCCTCCCCATCGTCTCCTGTTCAACTGAGTCTGCAACCTCATACTGTGTGTGCCTCTACAGCCTCTCACTCATCTCGCTCATCTCCTCTCTTGTGTGTCTCTACAGTCTCTCACTTCTTCTATGAGCAGGCTGAATGTACCCAAGTCCATCCATTGATCAACTTGGGTACAAGCAGCATATTGGATTTTTGCCATGCAATTATTACCAGCGGCTATAGCCTCTAGTAGTAATCACATTGTGTTCTCCCAGCAGGGACGGCTCCCCATCCAGAGAACATAATAGCTGAGTGGGAGGGATTCCCCCATCAACACTGACTGTATTGATGGGGAAATTTAGTGATTTTCTTTCCTGCAACCCATAGTTGCAGGAAAGAAAATCACATAATCTATGGCCTGCCTTAAAGGGAACTTGCCTATCAATAAAGAGAAGAGCTGGTGCTGTAAGATGTTTTTGAAAGTTCAAGCTTTGGGGTTGTTATGTTTTCTTCACTATTAATAAATCACTGTCTTCAAAATTAGTATGCAGATAGAAAAGTGTTGACCCATCAACTTGTTCTTGAGTACCAGGTAGTGAAGCAGGGATAAAGATGACAGTTCCGATGCTGGCGCCTTTAGAAATATGTCCACATTGGCAGCCCCCATAGTCTTAGTTTGACAGGTATGGTATTCAAATTTAAAATTTTAAATAAATATGGTATTTATATTTAAAATGTAAATAAGCTGTATAAAATTGCACATAAATAGTTATTGTGAAGGTAAAAAGATGATCAAAGTTTAGGTAGTCAACATTAAAAATGCACGATAGGCAGCTTTAAATTCCTCAGAATAAAACAGAATGCAGAGTTAGGTTGGCGATAGTTTGTATTTTTACAGCCTTGTAATTAGAACATTTTAACTAATTTGTTTGCATTTTGCATGAGCAAGTTAGGCTTTTGGATTGACTTAACATAATTGCAGCATTTTCTGCCAAATACAAATTACCCTTTCTATTTTAAACTGGAGGGAAAAGTAAATATTTAATAGACATCAATATCATTGCAGCATTTCAACGTTTTATTTTTGGATTTTGGAATGGTAAAATAATTTTTGTATTGTTTAAAACAAAAGAAGCATTGAGGTGCGAAAACAAATCATTTGAAGTTTGTTTCCCAGTATATTCAGATAACCATAACAAGCTGATAATAATTTTATAAGTCATATTTTGAATTTGCTGTTTAAAACATTCTCTTCATAAAATGCTAATTCAATTTGAAAATTAAAAAAAAAAAAACAATTCTGTACAGATGATTAAAATGGAACCATAGGCAAAATAAAATTAATATAATTCTTGTTTGCTGTAAACAACACACTTTTCTAAAACCCATTAATCTTTTCCCATTGGACAACCTACGTTAAGTATAACTTTAATCTTGTTATTTTACCAGTCCTGGCCTGTCTCACCGAGCTTAAACATTTACAGTACTGTAATCTAACTCAGCGGTGTTGTATTTGTTGTTGATTTTTACTTTGTGATTGCAACTCCATGGTTGAACTCAATAAAAACTTAAAATGGAAAAAAAAATGATAAATATAACTTTAAATTACCCTCCCTGAACACTCAAATTTTCTCCCACTTTTCTCCCACTGGCTTAATCTACCAATGGCCAGAAGATTGTTGACATCCAATATACACTCACTGGCCACTTTATTAGGTACACAGGTACCAGGTTAGACCCCATTTTGCCTTAATTCTTCATGGGATAGATTCAACAAGGTGATGGAAACATTCCTGAGACATTTTGGTCCATATTGACATGAGTTACTGTTGCCTTTCTATCATCTTGAACCAGTCTGCCCATTCTCCTCTGACCTCTGACATCAACAAGGCATTTTTGTCTACACAACTGCTGCTCACTCTATTTTTTCTCTTTTTTTGGACCATTCTCTGTAAACCCTAGAGATAGTTGTGTGTGAAAATCCCAGTAGATTAGCAGTTTTTGAAATACTCAGACCATCCTGCCTGGCACCAACAACCATATCACATTCAAAGTAATTTAAATCCCCTTTCTTTCCTATTCTGATGCTCGGTTTGAACTTCAGCAAGTCGTCTTCTCGACGTCTACATGCCTAAATGTATTGTGTTCCCTTTGGGGATAAATGGAGGGGGGCCAATTGAAGTAGCTTCAATCGGGACCAAGACTTTTGTAGCTGGAGCATCATTACCTATATCTGCAAGTATTGGGTGAATATTTGATTTTGGTGGCACTATAAAACACTGATATTATACACTTACATGGGTTAAGTTTTGTGTTAAATTAGTAATCATATTGGTATTATCACCCCTGCTATTGTACATTATTATTACATCGAGTTTATATAGCGCCAAAGGGTTTGCTCAGCGCTGTACAATAGAGGGGGGGACAATACATGAAACAGTACAGCAACTACAAACAGCACACAAGGGGTTAGAGGGCCCTACTCTTTCGAGCTTACAATCTAGGAGGGAGGGGATAGTGGTACAGGAGGAAGTGGCTGTGGGGGATGGAGTGGTAGGAGGAATGAAGGAGAACGGCTGTTAGGTGAGGGTGGAGTAGGCTTCCCTGAAGAGGTGGGTTTTCAGGGAGCGCCTGAAGGTGAGGAGGGAAGGTTACAGTCTGATGGATTGGGGTAGTGAGTTCCAGAGGATGGGGGAGGACCTGGAGAAGTCTTGCAGTCGTGCGTGGGAGGAGGAGACTAGGGAGCAAGATAGAAGGAGGTCCTGGGAAGAGCGAAGGGTACGGGTAGGGTGGTACCTGGGAATCAGGTTGGTGAGGTAGTACACACATTTTGTTTCTGATTTATCTACATTTAACTTCTTTTTTTTTTTTTTTTTTGTAGATGTTTTTGTAGATGTAGCATTTAGCCAGTGTAGTTTGTTTTTTGGGGGGTTTTTTTCATAATAATTTCACTCACATTACATTGAAATATTCTCCTTCTTCTTTTGGTAGCCCTCCTAGATACCTTGTACAATTACCATTTTTGTTTGGCCATTTCTTGGTCAGAAATCTAGCAGTGGTCACCATCTGGAGGTGCTATTTTGACCATGTTTCAAGCTAGTCTGAAAGTCTTGTTTTAATTAGGACACTAGTATATATACTATTTGTATTCCCTATATTTTTAGGGAGTGCTTCAAAACAATTCAAGTATCTGTTCTTCAGTTACATATATAGATTAGATGTTGGTGCCATCCACTCCTGAAGAAGTGAGGGTACACTATTTCAATGTGTCGAATTATAGGATGTGCCTTTGCTTAAATTTTAATAATCTTGGCTGTGTGAAGCATGTACTGTATATGGAAAAGCATATCAGCTTGATGTACAATTTATACTAATGTTAATAACCAGCTTAACATTTTGAACAACATTTATATGTATGTGTCAAATTCCTGTTTAATAAACTGATGTTTTATTATTTATGTATTATTCCTCATATACAGTCCCATGGGAAAATATATCTCTCTTATGTATGATTTTGCTGCTCAAAATGCTAATGCATTACACAGTTACATGGCGAGGTTTAAAAAATGACACGTCCATCAAGTTCAACTAATACAAAAAGACAGGCTAAAGATAACTAGGACCTTCAAGGTGCACAAAATCATTTATTTCCTTCAGTTAAAAAAAAAACATGCATCTAGGGCTAGTAGTACATTTTACATACACTTTTCAATACATACATTTGCAATACAATTCTATACAGCATGTTTTTCTCTCTCAACGCGTTTCATGAACAAAATTAGCTTCTTCTAGAGAGATGAAAACCTAAATATCTCTAAATTAAACATTAACAGCCATATATTATATATTTACAGTAAAATAAAAACCAGCTTCAACATTTAACAACGAAATATTATATCTTTTTCACTGTACATAAAAACAGTATTGTCAGTTTTAACAACTGTATATTATATCTTTTTCACAGTGCAAAAAAAATCAATGTACAAAAAACATTAATGTTGATGCTTTTTTTGTACTATGAAAAAATATACAGTTCATGCTGACATTAATTTTTTTTTATAGTTGTCAATGTCTGCATTGATTTTATTTATATCATATCATATGGTGTGATCTTTTTAATTGAAGAAAAAAAAATTTAGGTTTTATACAAAATATGGTGTACACCTTGAAAATCCTAGTTATCTTTAGGCTTTTTCAAATTGTACAATATATACTAGATGAAATGTTGGTGCAACCCTGTATGAGGGATACAGTCTACATCAGGGACAGGCAACACTGGCTCTCCAGATGTGATGAAACTACCAGTCCCATAAAGCACTGCACGACTGACAGCCATAGGCATGACTCTAAAAGGCAGAGGCATGATGGGATTTGTAGTTTTACCACTGCTGGCGTGGTAAGGTTGCTTATCCCTGGTCTAGATGATCCATTGTGAATTGACAGATTCAACCATTACAAAAGGGAAGTTAAAAAAGCAGGGACCAGCCAAGATTCGATCCATGTATGAGCAGACTGATTGTACCCAAGTCAATCCATCGATCGAATCGGGTACAACCAGCATGCAGGATGATAGCAAGCGATTATTACCAGCAACTATAGCCATTAGCAATAGCTAATAGCTCCACGGGAGGGATTCCCCCATCAACACTGACAGTGCTGATGGGGGAATCAAGTGATTTTCTTTCCTGCAACCCGTAGTTGCAGAAAAGAAAATAGTAAATTCTATGGTCTGCCTTAGATTGACATGCCATTTTAAATGGGCTTTAAGGTAGCAATAAACAAAAGCAGCCCATTGATGATTTTATTTTATTTTCATGGGTGGAAGGAAAGGAAATTCATCAAAATTGCTTGATTGCGCGATTCCCCCATTTACACATTTAATGGCAATGGTCTGTTGTGTTCTGCTGGTGGGTGGTGGTTGTGGTGGCGGTGGTGGTGGGGGGGGGCGCAGGGAGCCTTTCTGGCCTGGAGAACACAATGATTACTGCAAGTAGCCGTAGCTGCCGGCAGTAATCACATGTAAAAAATCTGACAGGCTGGTTGTACCCAAGTAGATTGATGGATCGACTTGGGTGCAATCAACCTGTCATAGATGGATTGATTCTCGGCTGGTCCCTTCCGAACTGGCTGAATTTCGATCCAAATATTAACTCTTAACTTTCTAAGCAACAGCAAAGGTTGTTTTTTTCTTCCTTTTGAAAAAGAGGTTTAAACAATGTTAACAAAACCTGTCTGCTGTAAGCACCCCCGGCAGTGTTACATGGTTTGTTCCAGCCGCTGTACATTTCACTTTTGCTGGACAGCTTGGTCACAATGTAATGTGGGAAAAAAATATATAAAGGCATGTGAAATGAAAAATTAATTCAAATACTGAATACTATTATTACATGTATTAACCACACACATTTACCAGAATACAATATTTTGCGCTATAGTGAGCCTTTAAATGGAACTTCTAATAGCACCAAATCAAACAAAAAGTATTTTGTAAAAATGTTTTATGTAAAGTAATGTCTTAACCCACTGCAAGTATTTCAATTCATACAATGTGCACTGACTAGCCATAACAATATGACCACTGACAGGTAAAGGGAATAACATTGATTATCTCACACCTGAAAGTGGGTGGGATATATTCACAGTGCATTAGGGTATGCACCCTAAATCCCAAACACACATACGCGTATATATATATATATATATATATATATATACAGTCATGGCCGAAATTGTTGGCACCCTTGATATTTCTCCAGGAAATCATGTATTTCTCACGAAACGTATTGCATTAACACATGTTTTGCTATACACATGTTTATTCCCTTTGTGTGTATTGGGACAAAACAAAAAAAGGGAGGAAAGAAAGCAAATTCGACATAATGTCACACAAACCTCCAAAAATGGGCTGGACAAAAGTATTGGCACCCTTTCACAACTGCGGATAAATAAGAATGTTACAAGCATGTGATGCTCCTGTAAACTCACCTGGGGCAAGTAACAGGTGTGGGCAATATAGAAATCACACCTGAAAGCAGATAAAAAGGAGAGACGTTCACTTAACCTTTGCATTGTGTGTCTGTCTGTGCCACACTAAGCATGGACAACAGAAAGAGGAGACGAGAACTGTCTGAGGACCTGAGAACCAAAATTGTGGCAAAATATCAACAATCTCAAGGTTACAAGTCCATCTCCAGAGAACTAGATTTGCCTTTGTCCACAGTGCGCAACATTATCAAGAAGTTTGCAACCCATGGCACTGTAGCTAATCTCCCTGGTCGTGGACGGATGAGGAAAATTGATGAAAGATTGCAACGCAGAATAGTCCGGATGGTGGATAAGCAGCCCCAAACATGTTCCAAAGACATTCAAGCTGTCCTGCAGGCTCAGGGAGCATCAGTGTCAGCGCGAACTATCCGTCGACATTTAAATGAAATGAAACGCTATGGCAGGAGACCCAGGAGGACCCCACTGCTGACACAGAGACATAAAAAAGCAAGACTACAGTTTGCCAAAATGTACTTGAGTAAGCCAAAAGCCTTCTGGGAAAACGTCTTGTGGACAGATGAGACCAAGATAGAGCTTTTCGGTAAAGCACATCATTCTACTGTTTACCGAAAACGGAATGAGGCCTACAAAGAACAAAACACAGTACCTACGGTAAAATATGGTGGAGGTTCAATGATGTTTTGGGGTTGTTTTGCTGCCTCTGGCACTGGGTGCCTTGACTGTGTGCAAGGCATCATGAAATCTGAGGATTACCAAAGGATTTTGGGTCGCACTGTAGGGCCCAGTGTCAGAAAGCTGGGTTTGCGTCCAAGATCCTGGGTCTTCCAGCAGGACAATGACCCCAAACATACGTCAAAAAGCACTCAGAAATGGATGGCAAAGAAGCGCTGGAGAGTTCTGAAGTGGCCAGCAATGAGCCCAGATCTAAATCCCATTGAACACCTGTGGAGAGATCTTAAAATTGCTGTTGGGAAAAGGTGTCCTTCCAATAAGAGAGACCTGGAGCTGTTTGCAAAGGAAGAGTGGTCCAAAATTCCGGGTGAGAGGTGTCAGAAGCTTATTGATGGTTATAGGAAGCGACTGATTTCAGTTATGTTTTCCAAAGGGTGTGCAACCAAATATTAAGTTAAGGGTGCCAATACTTTTGTCCAGCCCATTTTTGGGGTTTTGTGTGACATTATGTCATATTTGCTTTTCTGCCTCTGTTTTATATTTGTTCCAATACATACAAAGGGAATAAACATGTGTATAGCAAAACATGTGTTAATGCAATACCTTTTTTGTGTGAAATACTTGATTTTCAGGAAAAATATCAAGGGTGCCAACAATTTCGGCCATGACTGTATATATATATATATATATACTGTATATATATGAAAACCATGACAATTGTCCATAATCACCTATTTAATGAATACACACCATTTGTAACAATCTAAAGGCTAGGCAGGTAAAAAAAATAAGGTCAGCTGTTCCAGTGGCAATACCAACCAATCAGGGTGCTTGGTGTCTGGTCACGTGAGCTCCTGCCAGGTGTCCTGATTGGTTGTTAAGCCAGTACCATTCTCCCTTGCAACACTCTGTTGCTCAGAGAGGAGATCTTTCTAATCTGCCTGTCAGTATATTATCTCCCTGCCTGCAGATTCGGAGTGAATAAAAACTGCTTCCATACTCCTCTTATCAGCAGAGATGCTCAGTTGGAGATCATTCCCATCTCTCCACTATACATTGAAAGAGAAGTGTAGAAGAACTTCTCCTATGGCAGATCCAGTAAGAGGGAGATCTTTCCCATCTCCCCGCCAGCACACAGAGCGAGAATGCTAAAGAGTACAGGGTGATTAAGATGTACAGAGGCACAACTGGCACACCCTGTGTGCATGCCTATATTAGGAAGGAAATAAATATGTTGGGCAAAGATTTGAGTGATTTTGACAATGGACAAATTGTCAAGGTTACTGGGTCAGAGCATCTCCAAAACTTCAGCTCTTTGCGATGTTCCTGGACTGCAGTGATCAGGACTTACCACAAGTGGTCCAAGGGAGGAAGACCAGTGAACCTGCGACAAGGTCATGGATGGGCAAGACTGAGGAGCAAAGGCTGGCCGGTGTAGTCTGTTCCAATAGAAGAGCTACTATAGCTCAAATTGCTGAAAAAGTTTATGCTGGTTCTGATAGAAAGGTGTCAGAACACACAGTGCATCGCAGTTCTTTGCATGTGGTTTGGGTGCCCATGTTGACCTGTGTCCACGGTCAAATGTGCCTTCAATGAGCACGTGAGCATCAGATTTGGACCAGAGAGCTATGGAAAAAGGTGACCTGGTCTCATGAATTCCATTTTTATTTTATATCACCTGAATGGCCAGTTTGTTTACATGTGCTCAGGATGAACCTGTTTTCATCTGTGAAAGGCACAGGGTGCCAGTGGCGGACCTGCCAATTCTGCTGTTCAATGGTAAATGCCAATCGAACTCTATGGTGCTGGGCAGTGAGCACAGGAGCCACTAGAGGACATCGGGCCCTCAGGCCACCCTCATGAAGTCTGTTTCTGATTGTTTGGTCAGAGACATTCACACCAGTGGCCTGCTGGAAGTCATTTTGTAGGGCTCTGGCAGTGCTCATCCTGTTCCTCCTTGCACAAAGGAGCAGATACTAGTCCTGCTGGTGGGTTAAGGACCTGTCCATCTCTCCTAGAGTAACTGCCTGTCTCCTGGAATCTCCTTCAAGCTCTTGAGACTGTGCTGGGAGACACAGCAAATGTTCTGTCAATGGCACGTATAGATGGGCCATCCCAGAGGAGTTATACTGCCTGTGCAACATCTGTAGGGTCCAGGTATCACCTCCTACTACAAGTAGTGACACTGACCCTAGCCAAATGCAAAACTAATGGGTTTTAGTACACATTAAAACCAGGGACTGGAAATTAGGCCATTGGCATTCATATATTTAGAACATGAAGAATCAGGTTGTTACAAGCAATACAGACACTTTACTTCCTTGAGTTTTGATAAATCATTAGTCATACGTTTCCTGGTTTCCTCTAGCACTGATGAAGGGGGATTGTGTGGCCTCTGAAATGTGTTGGTTGTCCATTGCCCTGCTTGTTGCACCCAGTTGAGCAGTGAAGACTCTCTTTGACATATCACAATTTCTCAAGTCAGGTGAATGTCCTCAGCTGGGGGATTTCAGTTATGTGGGGAGCTGCCGAATACATATGCTACAGTGAGGGGTCAGGTTTGGAGACCAGTAGCTATAGCAGCAGAGAGGCTCCCACTGACCAGCAGGATAAGTGCACAAGCGGGTCACCTGAGGCATTGGGTCTAAGCACATACCAGTATTCACCAGAGCACCTGATGGTGAAGATGGGTTTTGCTGCATATTAGTACCAGGTCGTAGGTCCTCAGGATCGCCCCACCAGGAGGTGAGCAAGCTGGGGTCCAGTAGCAGATAGGGGATTATGCAGAAGCATAGTCAGTAAACAAGCCAATGGTTAGTAATAAGTTTTGCAGATTGAGATCGGACAGTAGTGTAGTTGAGGAACAAGCCGAAGATCGAAAACGAATGGTTACAGGTTGGGATCAAGCAGAATTGTAGTAGAAAAGCAAGCCAAAGGCAAATAACATATGGTAGTGAAGATAAGGACTGCTGCAGGTAAGCAAAGGAGCCAGAAATCGGTTGGAGAGAGCACAAAAATATGGCAAACAGGAAGTGCAGAGGCATGGATAAAATAGGAAGTTCATTGTAGGGGCAAGGAGATCAAGGTTCACAAGAAACAAGACATAGGGTGCTGTACAGTAGAGGTTATGGGTTCAGTTCCTGGTCATGACAACAGATCAAGTGGGCTCAAGTAATGACTTTATTCACTTGTTGATGAACTGTGAAAATCCACTTGCAGTGCCTTCTACAGGCTCTATCACACTTGTGGTGAGGTTTGGTGCCCTTTTTAAAACAATCCACATTTGGATCACTTTTCAGAGGGTGTTTGACAGGTGGTGAGGAGAAGTAATATCACCTCCTCCCTGCCTAATTTTACCCTATTATGTTACACCACTGCGCTGTAATTGCATGCAATACATACGAGTTGCAGCACAGCTCCACTGAGCTCAATGAAGGTATGTGAAAGGTGGTGACACCTGTCAAACTCTGCACCCTGAGATAAAAATGCCATGGTCGAAAAGCAAAAAATCGTGGTCGCAACATATTTCACAGTTTGGTATGGTGGCTCAGCGGCCAGTAAAACCATAGGTCAGTCAACTGTTTTACCACTGCCTCCAACCACCCATCTGAAAGAGACCTACCACTATCTCTTGGACATTTTTTCTGGTTAGATATCTCAGTCATCCATTCTATCTTTGCCCAGCTTAACCAAAATGCTTCCCAAATCTCTTTATGAAAAGCAGTTACAAATCAACCCAATAAATTCCATGGCTCTTTTGCATTTAGAAAGGTGAAAACCTTCCCGATTGTTCCAGTTCTTTGTCCTTAAAAAGTCACCTAATTCCTACCTATTTCCATGTCCGAATTAATATTCCGCAGTACACATAAATAAAACAGTGTTTTTTTTTCTTCTTCTTCCTTTCCTCCAAACTCTACAATTATCATGTTAAAATGCAAAAGACTCTCCAGAGCCTCATCCCGGTAATGATTTTATTTTACATATTGATAATAGCGCCAAAGCAAGGGACATTTCACTTCCTGAATACGATTACCATTTTAAAATTGTATTCATAGAAAACATATATTCTTCTCTAAATTAAACAAGGAGCTCCGATAACTTACATCCACAGACTAATGAATCTCATTTGCTACTTTGCAATTCCCCGGAGTTATCTGTGTCACACAGCACTCACCGCAGAAGTCGTGCTTGTCCTGGGAAAAGACATCGAGGGTGTTTGTTGAAAAAAAAAAAGTGCCCGTAGCTAGCCGACAAGGTAAAGAGAAGCGCATGAAATATTCATCACCGCTATACTTCAAGTTGCCTGGATATTTTAATTCCAATAGGAAGAACCCTATGTCAGCTGGAACTATAATTAAACTGATATGGCATTCAGAATTGCTTCAGAATCCCCAGCCTTGTCATATAGTTCTTTTCCCCTCCATCTTTAAACTATATGAAAATCAATTATCTCAACACACCAGCTGTAAGGAGAGTATGCCAACCACTTACTCCTGAAGTGAATAAATTATTTGAAATTCATTACTGATCTGAACGACTCTCCAAGACTTAAAGCACCAGTCCATTTACCCTCGCCAGATCCGAGCTGAATTTTAACAAGGATCGCTATCTGATACGAGGCCTCAAGTAGAACAACATGCAAACTAGTTGGCACTCGGGAGGCCGAGGGGAGGGGGGGGGGGAGGGGTTTGATGCGATGGGATATGAAGTGCTGACTGACAAATGCCGTGAATTAATAGATCTTTACATTTAATGACAAAATTGTTTGTGATTTGCCCCAGCATGACATAGCCAGAGTGAAAGGAAGACATTTGAGACTGAAAATACCATTTGTGTGTCAAGGATGTTAGCAAGCCAGACTGGTGATAGGCACCGGTGTCTACAGGATTTGAAACAGAGTTGATGCGATGTCATTTTGGCTCTACTGTAATCTGGTTATCTCTTGCCAAGACTTCATGTACGATTAGTCAGTTTTTAGAGGACAGCCAACCTTATCAGCTACACTGGGTGACATTTCTGTCAAGTCGAGAAATACGCTTGTGAAATTTAAGATGAGGTGTCACATCTTCATATCAAATCCCATTGTGCCACCACCTACCATCCTGAAGTCTCCTTCTAAAAACATTAATGAAAAGAAAAATGAAATTTCCGCAAGATTTGACCTTGAAATGCGCGTTTCCTTTTTTTTTTTGCATTCTACAACTAAAACAGCTTCTTGACTTCTGAACTGTTTCAACATGTATATGTGGCATCATGATGAAAGATTTCTGTAATAGATGGATCACAGTTTCCTGTCATTTGCGGCAATCTTTCCATTCCTTTTTGTTGTATTGGATTGCTTTGAATGCTGTCGGTTTGAACTCTGCCATAAATCAGTTGTGATGCAGCATTTCTCCATGAAAGGGCATAAGAGGCATGAGAGAATGTATACTAAAGTTATGCTATATATTGTACAAGAGTGCTTGATACTGTAATCTTATTTTTGAGATAAATGTTTTGTGACATCAATGAGAGAGGTTAAGTGTACATATCTAGCTGTAATATAAACACACGCGCACACTATTAGCAATAAATCCATAAATGTAGCAAACAATGGTACGATGGACCTAAAAATACAGCCAAAGCGGATACATTTTTATTTTTTTACGGATTGACAGTCAAAAAAAGTCAACTGGGAAATCACAGCACACAAAAAAGCACAAAAGAGAACAGTATTGGACCAACCTTCAATAGGAGGGGTCTCAATTCCTGATCCCCCCCAGGGCCCAAGGTTTATGAAAGGGGCAATGTACACTATGATCTACCTATGCCAAAGTCAGGTTGACCCTGCCAAAACTGATCCTCCAAGTACTTGGTGAGGGTTCTCCTGAAGAGAGACTCTCAGACGGGAAGAGGAAAAAGACCAGTAGGCCGCGGATCCTCTCTGTGTCAGGGGAGATCCAGAATAAACTGCCTATTTTAGTACAGCTTCTCCAATGATGGATGCAGTGGTAGTGGTAGTAATGCCACTGCACTACGATAGAATGATCAAGTGATAATGCAATCAAAGACTGTCCTGAAGTCAAAAAATATCTAAGGCTGGGCATAAATGGGTCATTTTGATCAGCCATCAAATAATGGTAACAATATATTTTTTTTACCATTTTAGCATGTGCCTCTCAATTATGAACTATGAAGTCCATGGAAACTAGTAAGATTAAAGTTACTGTAAACCTCTGAAATGAAAAATGAACAAAGCATATACTTCTATATTGTGTGCTTGCCTCAATCCAAAGCACTTTGTGTGATTTCTCTCTCCTCTCTCATTCCTGTGCTATCTACATGAGTCACTTCTGGTAGTCTATGCCAACACCAGACCATTCTGGTAGACGGCTCCCCTCTCCTCCAGCATGTAGCAAGTGATGGACAGCTTCAGCTGTTCATGGTTCCCTATGGAACAGTATAGAGGAGGTTGTTCATTCCCTCCACTCAGGTCTCAGATTACACTCAGCTCCCTGCTGTACTCTGTGCAGTGTGTGACATCAGATCCCCACCCCCTGCCTTGTGTACCTCAGGAATGCTATATCTGTCTACTTCACTCCTGGCTACTGTGCTACTATTTCCCAGTTCTCTCTTGGTGGGCTTTTTGGGTCTGACCCACTGACCTTGTGGATATATAAAAGGACAGGGGTCTGGATCCCGGGAGTGTGTGCCAGAACTAGTCTTGTCACATCTTCCTTATCATGCTGAGCCCGGAGTTTCTGCTTGATTTCAGGAGTCATCCACAGCATAGGGGAACTGCTGGGACCAGCAGTCGACACTGCAGATACCAGCCCTGGGTACCAGCAAGATGGACTCCTACCTGTGCAGGTACAGTGGAGAAAATAATTATTTGATCCCCTGCAGATTCTGTAAGTTTGCCCACTTACAAAGAAAAGAAGGGTCTATAATTTTTTTATCATAGGTGTATTTTAAATGATAAAGGCAGAATATCAACCAAAAAATCAAGAAAAAATCCATGATACAAATGTTATAAATTGAGTTGCAGTTCAGTGAGTGAAATAAGTATTTGATCCCCTATAACGAGCAATAATTCTGGCTTCCACAGACTGGCTGTGTGCTCATGTGGTACACAGATTAGTCCTGTCAATTCAAGAAGGTGCTCCTAATGACAACTCGTTATGTGTATAAGACACCTGTCCACAGAATCTCTTTCTTCCATTCAAACCTCACCACCCACCAAAGGCAAGACCAAAGAGCTGTCAAAGGGCATCAGGGACACGATTGTAGACATGCACAAGGCTGGAATGGGCTACAAGGCCATCAGCAAGAAGATGGTGAGAAGGAGACAACTGTTGGAGTGATTATTCACAAATGGAAGAAATACAAAATAACCATCAATTGCCCTTGGTCTGGAGCTCCACGCAAGATTTTGCCTCATGGGGTAAGAATGATCATGATAAAAGTGAGGGATCAACCCAGAACTACATGGGCAGAGATTGTGAATGATCTCAAGGCAGTTGGGACCACAGTCACCAAACAAACCATTGGTAACACAATACGACGCCATGGATTGTAATCCTGCAGCACCTCCAAGGTCCCTCCCTCAAGAAAGCACATGTACAGGCTCATCTGAATTTTGCCAATCAACATTTAATTGATTCAGAGAAGGATTGGGAGAAAGTGATGTGGTAAGATGAGACCATAATTGAGCTCTTTGGCATTAAC